>NW_028293179.1:0-246217 GCF_960531495.2 Zeus faber | reverse complement strand
AGGAAAGCTACGGGCCCAAATGGCATATCTGGGCGAGTACTGAAGACCTGTGCTAACCATCTAGCCCCAGTGTTCACTACAAAATTCATCAACTCCCTGGCTGAATCAGTGGTCCCGTCCTGCTTCAAGAGGTCCACCGTTGTTCCTGTCCCAAAGATCGCCTCTCCTGCCTGCCTGAATGACTACCGTCTGGTGGCCCTCACCTCGGTGGTCATGAAGTGTTTCGAGCGGCTGATTAAGGATTATATCTGCGCCTCCCTCCTCCGCACCTTGGACCCGTTGCAGTTCACATACTAGCAGAACAGATCCATGGACGGTCTCCCATGTACTGCACACCACGCTCACGCACCTGGAAGGCCGGAAGGGGGCCTATGTGAGATTGCTGTTCATCGATTACAGTTCAGCTTTCAATACGATAGTCCCCACCAGACTGGCTGTCAAGCTGAAGAAGCTTGGACTGAATACTCTGTTGTGTGCCTGGATCCTGGACTTCCTCTCAGCCCAGCCCCAGGTGGTTAGGGTGGCGAAGCACTTGTCCAGCTCCCTCACCCTGAACACAGGATTCCCCCAGGGCTGCGTCCTCAGCGCCCTACTGTACTCCCTGCAAAACCCTCCCTGTATGACTGTGTGGCCAGGTGCAGTTCCAACACCATCATCAAGTTTGCTGACGACACCCCTGTCGTGGGCCTGATCACCGACTGCGATGAGAAGGCCTACCGCAAGGAGGTCTGACCAGCCTCCACCTGAACGTCAGCAAACCTACGGAGCTGATTGTGGACTTTAGGCGAGGAGTACAACCGAGGATGCACGCGCCGTTGGTGATTATTGGGACTTCTGTCGACAGGGTGAGCAGCTTCAAGTAACTGGGAGTCCACATCACAGAGGACTTAACATGGACTGTACACACAGACACTCTGGTGAGAAAGGCGAGGCAGCGTCTTTACCACCTCAGGCAGCTGAAGAAATTCCGGGTCTCGGTGAGGATCCTCAAGTCCTTCTATTCTGGAGCAGTGGAGAGCATCCTGACAGGCAACATCACTGCCTGGTTTGGGAACTGTACTGCTCAGGACAGGCAGGCCCTGCAGAGGGCGGTGCGTTCAGCTGAATGTACCACTGGAATTACACTCCCCTCCCTGCAGGACTTATACACCAGGAGGTGTATTAGCAGAGCCCGTAGGATCATGAAGGATCCTCATCACCCCAACAACAGACTGTTCCAGCTGCTGCGGTCAGGCAAGCGCCTCCGCAGTCACACAGCGAGAACAGAGAGACTGAGACAATTTTTTCCCACAAGCCATAAGTACTGTCCATGCTGACCTCACCAGGGGTCCTCACTGAGCCACACACATAGGCGTCACTATCTTACTGTACTGTATGTAGCATACTGTGTCACACTCTGTCACTGTTCTGGGTTGTTCGGTGTTACCGTATTGCTGCGCAGTACTGTTGTATACTGTGCTGTATATCTCACAAATGCTACCTCACTTTATTCACTGCCACTTTAATACACATATTGCCACTTTAATGCACATATGTATCTGTATATACATAATTTCCTATCCCATATACATAAGTCTACTCCATATACGTAAGCCTATTCCCTTTATCTATTCTATTTTATTTTATTTTATTCTATATATTTTTATTTTATTCTATTA
The DNA here is from genome assembly GCF_960531495.2 of Zeus faber. NCBI lineage: Eukaryota > Metazoa > Chordata > Actinopteri > Zeiformes > Zeidae > Zeus > Zeus faber. The sequence goes on along the minus strand of NW_028293179.1, from coordinate 244,559 downwards.
TTCACTTCGACTTACTGCATTACGTTTTAAGAATCAGTAAGTTGGTCTCGTAGAAATTCTTAGATAGCTACTGTGTTCAGTCTAGGACATGTTGTGTGTAATCACCGGGTGCGTTGCATTGAAATTTCACTGCATATATGTATGAAAGTATGTATATGTATGTGACGAATAAACCTCTTGAATCTTGAATCTTGAAATGTTTGGGGTTACCATATATGACGCGCCCTTTCATTCTGACAGTGGATGAGAAGGATGGCTTTATATCTGCTGTGTTGTTGCAATCCCATGGAGATAAATTACATCGTGTTGCATATTATTCTCAGAAACTTGGAGCCGTGGCAAGTGGGTTGCCTGCTTGTATGCGTGTGGTAAGTGCTGTATCTATGGCAGTGGCTGCATCTGCCTCTCTTGTGGCCTACAGTCCACTTACTGTTTTAGTACCACATGCTGTAGCCTCTATCTTGCTACAGAGCAAAACGGCTGGTTTCTCTCCAGCAACAGCTCTCCATCATCAACATGTGCTGCTCTCGCTTCCCCATGTCACCTTGAAGCGATGTACTGTCCTTAATCCAGCCACTCTTCCCCCCACTGCTGTCGATGGGGATCCGCATGATTGTTTGGCAGTGATAGCCATTGTGGTTTCTCCCCGCCCAGATCTTGCTGCTGAAGCTTTTTTTAAATTATGATATGGAACTTTATGTGGACAGGTCTGCACAGAGGTCACCGGCTGGTGACCCGCTTGTGGCATATTCGGTTGTTTCTCCTTTTGAGACTGAAATCAGCCAGGCTCCCTGGACATCTTTCAGCCCAGGCTGAAGGATTGTTTGCACGAACCCGTGCTTGCATTCTTGCCAAAGGGAAAAGTGAAAATATTTATACTGACAGTTGTTATGCATTTGTTGTTCTATATGATTTTGGTGCCCTATGGCACCACAGAGGGTTCTTAACCTCCGCTGGAAGATTAATTGCTAATGCTGACCTTGTGAAAAACCTCTGGGATGCCATCAACCTCCCAGCTCAAGTTGCAATTTGTAAATGCGCTGCTCATACCTCCGCCTCCGACTACATATCTGAAGGTAACGCTCCTGCCAATGCAGCCGCCAACGCCACTGTATTCAACACTGCTCATGTTCTAACAATGGTCATCTCTCCCGCAGATGGAGAGGACTGCGATTTTTTTTCTATCCTTGCATCCCTCCAAAAACAGGCATCCCACTCTGAACTATTGTTGTGGAAGACAAAAGGTTACTGTGACAAGGAGATTGGTATGGTCCGGAGGGAAAACCATATCTCCCATGCCAGCTTTTTCCCTACTTTGCACATTTGACACATGGTAAAGACCATGTGTCCGAATGCTCCCTTCGAGCACCTCATGATGGACTTTATTGAGCTGACTCCCTGTCGTGGTAAAAAATATTCTTTGGAAATAGTTGACATGTTCGCTAAATGGATCGAAGTGTTCCAATGTAAGACCAATGACGCCCGTGCCATGGCAAAAGCACTACTGACCGTCATCATTCCACGCTGGGGGATCCCAGTGAAGGTAAGCTCAGATAATGGTAGTCATTTTGCAAACTTTGCAATCCGCTTATCTGTGGATCCAGAAAAAGTTTTATTGCTCTTATCATCCACAAAGCGGTGGTGCCATGGAAAGAGCAAATGGAATGATAAAAAATAAACTGACAAAAACTATTGCTGAAACCAAACTTTATTGGGTTCCATGCCTGCCATTAGTAATGATGGGAATGCGAGGATGATCACATGGTGTGACAGAACTGTCCCGCATGAAGCGCTGACAGGGAGGCCAATGCGATTAGGTTGGTCTCCCTCCGTTAAAGCCACGAATGAATTACATAATGTGGACCAAGTAATGTTGTCATATTGTATGTCTCTCAGCCAAGTGTTGGAAGTCTGTGTGGTCCCAGGTCTAAGCGGCCCTACCCATCCCACTTGAAAGACCACTACACGACCCCCGACCAGGTGACTGGGTGGTGATTTGTGACTTGCGGAGGAAAAGTTGGAACTCTGCCAGATTCCTGGGACCGTTCCAGATCCTCCTCACCACTGCAGCAGCATTTAAGGTGGCAGAACGACCAACGTGGGTGCACGCATCTCATTGCAAGAAAGTCTGCAACCTTCCAGAGGACCAGATAAACGACGACAACAGAGAATCATCGGACGTGAACTGAGATCATCACATCCTGGCGGGATATGTGCTAGTAACCTTGGTCTCCGTGAAGAGGACATGCCACTACAGTATTTCTACATGAAAAGGATGATGCCCCATCAACAGGAAAATATTGGTAACGTCTGTGTGATCATCCTTCTCATTATCATTGCCATCATTCTGTTTATCATCCAACCCTGGAACACAGTTCCGCAGCGAGACTTGAATAACCACTCCCCCGCCCCACTCTCACTCACATCAGATCTTGAAGAAGAGCCTCAAGTGAGAAATGAACGTTCTGCCACTAACATTGACCAATCATTGTTAAAATGTAACTCCACTGGACATTCATTTCAACAAAATATGTGGTGGAGATTTCTGAATCATTCAGTTAAAGAGGAGTATGGTGCGGACCATTCCTCTTATGTAGTAAAATGCCTCACTCAGTGCAAACACCATTCCTCCTCTCACCTATATCAACATCATGGGAAGAATCTAGATGTTGAGCATGGGCTACAAATTTTCCAACTTATATATTAATATGACTGAACTAATATATAATGATATTGATGGAGGTATGACACATTCATTATTCAAAATAACCAGGTGTGATGGAGGAGTCTCGGTATAACAGACCGTCTATATATAGTTTATCAACAACCATTGATACGCTTTAAACCGTCTGCCGGTTCTCCTTCAGGAAGGGATACAGCATCTTCCATCGGTCATTGATCTCCAGGGGGAATTGCTCGCCATAGCATTGCCTTAAGTTTTAGCCGCTTGGTCCGGTGGTCCTGGAGGTGCTGACCGAGGTCTTCCGTGCAGGGGCTCTTGGAGGGTCGATGGCTATGGGGGTGATTTTCCTTCTTTTCAAGAAGGGAGATGCCTCCTACCTTAACAGCTGGCGTCCATTGACTATGTTGTGTATGTGGATGAAATAGAGGCCACATAAATCTTAACTGTGGCAGGGGACATGCTGTGGGATCCAGGTCGTGCTCGCAGCTTCTGAGTTCTAATAATACAAATAAAAAATGCGCTGCAGATTCAATAATACAATATATTTTAAAATATGTCCACTTGATTTATTCACTTGAGAGGGTGGAACAGAGACCGGCAGCTTGTTTGAAGTGCCGGTTTGTACTGGTACGTGCTCCGTAAGAGTTGTTAACGTTATGGCTCTGATTTAGATTGTGATATCAAAGCTAAAATAAAGATGTGGTAAAGAGCGGACGCTGAGAAGAGATGCACTTGCAGTGTGTTCAAGTTTGGCTCTTTTCAGTGAACTGGATGATCCCCCTCACTGAAAAGAGCCTCTTACGGCTTCCAATCATTTTTGTTATATATTAAATTGTATAACATATATTGTTTATATTTATTCCACGAGCAAAAAATAACATTTATTATAATGATGTACTCAAAGTTAGTTATTGAGAACCATGTCTGTGTGTTCTGCCGTTGTCGTGTTTTAAATCCTTTTACCCCGAAATGATTATTATTTTTTTTTTAACGGCTGAGCGATAACAATAGCCTGGTCTCTGCTGGACAGAAACTTAAATTACAACTCAAATGGGCTCTTTTTAAAATGAAAATGAAACAAATTCTTTATTTTATTCATTAATTAATTCCCCTCCCCCTCCTTCCATTTTGAAGTTCCTTTTCAAGAACGATGAATCTTCTAATATAAATAATTGCCATTTTCTTCATGTAAATTTAATCTAGGCCCCAATTGGAATTAAATCCAACTATTCATTATTTGTTATAAAATAGTAGGCCCTACCTATTACAAGAAAGAGGGCTCAGTGGGCCGCAAAGCAAAAGACTTTTGAAAAATACGCTTTTTTCAAAATCTGAATACCAACTGACACCTGTGGTGAATAGAATAATTGAATATATAAAAACATAGAAGAAAAATAAAAAAATGCTGAACAATAACAATTACCTGGTCTCTGCTGGGGGGGGTGGGGCTCACCATCCTCCTATAACAAAATAATGTCACAATATATATAAATCTATGTAATCACATAAACATATATGCACACACATATTGACGAACACAACCTCATATAACCCCAGTCACATATTTTCCACAATTCACATAATTCCCACAGACATCCAAGCCTTGGAGTCCAGACGCAGCTATCAGTGTTCAGGCCTCACCTTGACGCAGCTGTGGAGAGTGAGAACAACATTCGTCACATAGTTCACCAATGACCAGTAACGTCAAACTGACTATGTATTGTTTCTGACTTCCCACAATAAACCCTTCGACTCAGAGAGCTGCGCCTCAGCACATCTCTGATCCAACCCTTGTATAAGTAAAACCAACGTTGTCTGCCTCTTTATTCAAGACCCACCCATTGACAAACTGCAGATTAAAGCGACCCTTTAATTTCTGTAACACTCCGATCATGTTGGGCTTGACTCTGAATACCAACACCAGGCATGGATTCAAGGGTGGAACGGGAGGAAAACTCTGCTCCGTAAAATCTTCCACCTTTGTAATGGAAGCACAGGGGCGGTTTAAGTGATTCTGAGGCCCCAGCAAAGACCAATGTGAGGCCCTTCTCTATTTTACTAAACGCAATCATAGCTAGTGAACAAAAGCAGACCAAAATGAGAATTCTCACTGTTCTAACTGAAGACCTTCAGATGACCTTCAGCGAGTTAGAAGAAGACAATATTGCAATAAAAAGATTATAAGTATATCATCTTTAATTCTTTCAAGACAGAAGTATAGGACATGCTATTTGATAAAGTATTTTGAACGTCCACTACCTCTCAGGGGAAAAGTCTGAAGTGTGTGTGTGTGTGTGTGTGTGTGTGCGCGTGTGCGTGTGCGTGTGTGTGTGTGTGTGTGTGTTCCCCAATAGCTTAAAGCCTCCACGATGATTTACAGCCATCTAGTGGCGGAGACGTGTAACTACATAGAACTTACATAAAGGAAATGACAAGTATTTATTTTAGAAAAGTAATGGTTCTTGAAATGGAACTGCAAAATGGTAGGGGGGATGAATTTTGTTTGTGGGGTACTTCATTTTAAATGGACCTATCTGAGTAAAGTTCTGTTTTGTGACTTTCTGCAGAAGGCCCGATCCACTTGTCACGGTCCACTGCTGCTCTTTGGAGTAATACAAATGGTTTATTGATGTTAGTAAACGCCTGCAAATCCAAGTTTATAATATTATTAAAAACTATATATTGTAATTCTATACGGTACATACGCCACAGACCCCATTTGATCAGATTTAGTCAGGTTCCAGTCCCAATTTTCCTTCCAAGTCACTGCGGAGTTTCCTTCGATTGGAGGAGACGGCATCCTGCTTAGACTCAGTGGCTTCAAGAGTTAACTCACTTGATGAAGGTTTCAGGTTTGTCCATTTGAGAGTTTGATTCCTGGGTGAGCTTTTGAAAGCTACCAACCCAAGGGCACATTTAAACGCACCTGTAGAGTTTCTGACATACGCTCACCGGCCACTTTATTAGGTAAACCTTGTTAGTATCGGGTGGGACCAACTTTTGCCTTCAGAACGGCCTTAATTCTTCGTGGCATAGATTCACAAGGTGTTGGAAACATTCCTCAGAGATTTTGGTCCATATTGACATGATGGCATCATGCGGTTGCTGCAGATTTGTCGGCTGCACATCCATGATGCCAATCTTCCACCACATCCCAAAGGTGCTCTATTGGATTGAGATCTGGTGACTGTGGAGGTCATTGGAGTACAGTGAACTCATTGTCATGTTCAAGAAACCAGTTTGAGATGATTTGAGCTTTGTGACATGGTGCATTATCCTGCTGGAGGTAGCCATCAGAAGATGGGTACACTGTTCTCATAAAGGGATGGACGTGGTCAGCAACAATACTCAGGCATGCTGTGGCTTTTAAACCATGCTCAGTTGGTACTAAGGGACCCAAAGTGTGCCGGGAAATTATCCCCCACACCATTACACCACTACCACCAGCCTGAACCGTTGATACAAGGCAGGATGGATCCATGCTTTCATGTTGTTTACGCCAAATTCTGACCCTACCATCTGAATGTCGCAGCTGAAATGGAGACTCATCAGACCAGGCAACCTTCCAATCTTCTATTGTCCTTTTTTGGTGAGCCTGTGCCAATTGTAGCCTCAGTTTTCTGTTCTTAGCTGACAGGAGTGGCACCCGGTGTGGCCTTCTGCTGCCACACCAGGTGCCACGTTCAAAGTCACTTAAATCCCCTTTCTTCCACATTCTGATGCTCGGTTTGAACCTCAGCAAGTCATCCTCACCATGTCTACACGCCTAAATGCAATGAGTTGCTGCCATGTGATTGGCTGATTAGCTATTTGTGTTAACAAGCAAATGAACAGGTGCACCTAATACAGTGGCCGGTGAGTGTACATGAACCACCCACACATCAAAATACAATTGTAAAGAATAAAAACAAATGTGTATTCTTTACACTGAGTCATCATACAGCTGTTTTTTTCATAACAGTCTGTGTCACTCACATGAAAGGTAAACTACAATATTATTAATGTTATTAAAATACCGTGTCTAAATCAAAATGTTCTTAAATCAAAACATCAGAAACATAAGCGAGTTTAAATATAAATATTGAAAATAAAATAATTTCAGATCATGTATGTCACAGGAAGGAGGAAACAATTCATCCTGTTTTATCTGATTTTTAACACACTGCAAGATATTTTGCCCCTCGCTTTCCTGTGGCTGATCGACATTGACAGAGACATAGAGAGAGAGAGAAAAATAAACTTCTGACAATGAACCAGAGACTAACTTTTTTGAGGAATAATGCTGGCTTTTGCACAGACATGGCAACCCTGGTGGAGTCTTCTTGTCGGAAGTGTCTTTTTCTATGTCAATCACCCACAGGAAAGCCAGTGTATTAAAAAAATTAAATAAAAGGTTTTGTTCTTTATCAAATGACCTCAAATCATTAATTGTCACTATTTTTATTGAAAATATTTGTTATGAGATGTTCTTTGGTGCAATGGTTGTCCAACTGTTTTTTAGTCGTGCACCCCTTCTAAGATAGTTTTTTAAGCTGAGTACATCTTCACTGGCATGGAGAGAAAAACATAATAATAAATTATGTTCTGTATGTTAATCGTGTGTGTTGTTTTTAAACATTATACATATCCAATATTTTTAAACAGATAACGGTCATTTGGTCTCATCTACTGACCTAAATATGTCATTTTCTTGGAAATGGGAATGATCGTAAATTTATTTAGTCGCTATTTGATTGATTTAATTGCAGATGAATATAATCAATCACCTATTCCTCACAGACTAAAGCAACCGATAACCAGAATGATATATAACTTCAGTTGAGTTTGATGTGATTCCCCAGTGGCTTGATGACTATGATGCCAATTCTCAGTCATTTGCTTGTGGCTGAGAGATGTAACTGCACCCGACGGTGCAACGCACCAACCTTTACCACGACAAATTCCTCGTTTTGGGAAAATATATTTGTTGAGTCTGATTCTGATTGTATAGCACATTTGTCGTGCATACAAAATGCAAGAAAGCAGTGTCACAAAGTGGCGCTTCTCCTGGATTGGTCTTTTCTCCAAGTACAGTTAGCAGACCAGGTCCAGGCCATTGAAAGATTTCTAATCAAGCAACAATTTAAAATCAGTTCAGTGACACACTGGAGGAAGGAGCAGAGACTTGAGAACTGGCGTAATGTGTTCAGTTTCTTAAATTTAGTGTTGAATGTACATTAAAGTTAGAAGAGTCCGATTCACCAAAATGCCTATCCAGATGTGAGTCACAGCTGTTCAACTCTGTGGTACCAGATTTAAAGTTAAATTGTTTAATTGATATTTTTTTAAATTTCATAACAAATCTGAGACTTTGTTCACTTTAATCATGTATTTCAATGATGGATCAACACTTGCTCATGAAATTTGTTCAGTTTTGGAAACTAGATAACTAGAAAATATAAATGAGAAATCACAGCAAGTCCGCAAGTTGATGCACATCTGGATGGGTTTCATCCTGTGCTTTTATTCTTGACTTAGGCCAATCCTTTTATTTACAAATCTAATATGTTTTATTCCCAGGTGTGACTGCTTGTTGGATAGCAGAATGAAACGGTGAAAACGATTCTAAAGAAAAGGAAAACAGCTGTACCTGGAAGGAAAAAGATGCAGACAGTGCAACACTCACAGGAAGTTCTTTTAGAGTAGCGAGGATGATGGAGAATCTGGACATTGTTTTCCAGATAGAGAGGATTATTCTGTAGAAGTCATGGATCCGTTTAAGGACAAGGAAGTACTTTCTAACCCATTCAACATCTCCATCCCCTGGAACGACAAGAGCCTGCAGAGTTGGCTATGGACGTAGCGGGCCACCTAATTTATCATTATTATTATTATTATCATTATTATTATTATTATTATTATTAATAATAATAATAATAATAATAATAATAATAATAATAATAATAATAATAATGTTATTTATTTTAAACTGTTCAGATCTGCAATATATTTTTTTTATATTCCGTTGTATGAAAAAAAAATCATCCACCAACTGTTAACCATGTCAATCCATCCCTGAGTACAATAAATCATGTCCAGGTCTCCTGGATCCTGAGTTTAAATGTGCACCACACCACATGTTCTGTGAGCCAAAGTCACCATGAAGATAATAGCTCTTTCAATTTCAGAGAAATAACGTCTAAACAAATGTGTTAGGACGATTCAATTTTCCAATACAAAGCTTTGTGATGCAGTTACATATTTGAGCCACTAGAGAGTTGCAAATAATCACAAATAGTCTAATGACATTAGAACAGGGATGAGCAAACTACGGCCCTCGGGCCACATCCGGCCCGTTGGTGTTTTTAATCTGGCCCACAGAAGATTGGTACAGAATTCATAATTATGACAGCACTGATTTCACCTTGACCTGTAATGCCTGGCGTTTCACCAGGTTGCGCATTAGCCGCAGTGACTTGATTTTGCGGAGCCCGAGCTACTCTCTGTTATTACTCTGCTACTACTCTGAACCCATCTGCAACAATGAGTGGGCCAAAGAAAAGAAAAGTCCACAGTGAGTGCCGAGTGTTTAATAAGGAATGGACAACTAAATACTTTTTTACCTAGGTCTGGTCAAAGGCTGCATGTCTTATTTGCCAAGAAACGATTGCGGTTTTAAAGGAATACATCAGCCCTCACTTTTCTACCAAGCATGCTAATTACGCTAACAACCAATCATCGCATAACGGATGGCTCCCGCTCAGAGGTTGGCAGCTGGCTTGCAGGCTCAGCAAAACACCTTTATCTGACAAACTCCCATCCAAGAATCAAGCACGAAGGTAAGTTATTTGCTGGCATTCAAATTAGCAAAAGCCAGCAAGCCTTTCTCCGAAGGGGAGTTTCTCAAAGAGTGCATGGTAGAGACAGAAGGTATCTTGTGTCCTGGGAGCAAGAACAAATTTGAAAAAATTAGCTTATCACGCAGGACAGTGACTCGCCGTGTTGAATTAATTGACGAAGCTAGCTAGCAAGCTAAACAAAAAAGCGGAGTCATTTACATTATATTCTTTGGCACTGGACGAAAGTAATGACATAAAGGACACCGCTCAGCTTTAAATTTTTATCAGAGGGATTAATGACAATTTTGAGAAAACAGAGGAGTTTTTGGCTTTGGTTTTTGGAAAACACGGGGAGAGGACTTGTATGACAGTGTGTCGGCAGTCATCAAGAGGCATAAGCTACCTTGGAGTACACTCGCAAACGTTACCACAGATGGATCGCCAAATCTAACGGGAAAAATCGTAGGACTGTTCAAAAGAATCCAGGAGAGGATGAAAGAGGACAACCCTGAGCAGGAGGTAATTTTCCTAGACTGCATAATTCACCAGGAAGCACTGTGTAAATCCGTAATGCAGCTTGACCACGTGGTGAAGCCAGTTGTAAAACTTGTTAACTTTATTCGAGCGAGGGGACTTCCCCATCGCCAGTTTATTAAGTTTCTTGAAGAAACTGACGCTGATCACAGGGACTTGCTTTACCATTCTAATGTCCGCTAGTTAAGTTTGGGGAAAGTATGTATGTCAACGAGTGTGGGAGCTCAAACAGGAGATTATCTCATTTTTGGAGCTACTTGAGAACGCTGACAAGTTTCCTGAGCTGAGTGACACTAATTGGATTTGTGATTTAGCTTTTGCTGTGGACATACTGACACACATGAATGAGCTGAACGTGAGGCTACAAGGGAAAGACCAGTTTGTGCATGAAATGCATACAAACGTCAGAGCCTTCAAAACCAAGCTACCTTTATTCTCAAAGCAAATGCCAAACAAGTCATTCGCTCATTTCCCCACACTGGCTACGTTGAAAGAGGCTCCGCAACATGTGAAAAAATACAGGAAATCACTGGATGACCTGCATGAAGAATTCTGCCGTTGGTTCTCTGATTTTGGAAAAATTGACAAGTCACTTCAGCTGGTGTCATGTCCCTTCTCACAAGACCTTGAAACGGCGCCACAGGAGTTGCAGTTGGAACTGATTGATCTCGAATGTGACACTGTCTTAAAGGAGTTCAACTCTCTTGAGTTTTATGCATCATTAAGCGCAGCCAAATTTCCAAACATCCAGAAGATGGCACAGAGGATGCTGGTGTTGTTTGGCTCTACGTATGTGTGTGAACAGACTTTTAGTGTGATGAACACCAACAAAGCACCCCACAGATCCCAGTTGAGTGATGAACACCTCAGATCTGTTCTGAGAATTGCCACAACAAAATTAACACCAGACTTGTATGCACTGGCAAAAATGGGTGAATAACAACACTGTTCCCACTAAAAGGTAAGTGTATTAACACTGTAATGCTTTTTTTCTGTTTATGTTTGATATGTATGCATCTTGTGCTGACCCGGCCCGTCTGTCAAATTTTAAAAGTCAATGTGGCCCCTGAGCCAAAAAGTTTGCCCACCAGGGTTAGAACATGGATTTTGGGGGCAAATTAAACAATTAACTGAATTTTTCTATCTCATCATTTGATCAAGACACTGTGAAACCAGCCGTAAAGAAAATGTCTGTTTATTTTAATATGTATGTTATATACCACAATAACTGTACATGTTTATAACAACCATCTTGTTCTAACCTGAAGGCAGCACGTTAAAGAGCAGTACAGTGATCCGCAAAGGAGCGTTCCCTTAGGAACACCAGGATACGTGCCTCGGCTTGCACACCCGACAGCTGAGATCAACATCATGGCCCCCAAGCTCAGTGAAGTCAGGCAAGTCATGAAGAAGGCAAGGTCCTCTTCAGCAACTGACCCAAGGTACTAGAGCTGCTATGGTACCTAATGAGAACTGCCTGGAGAAAGCAACTCATTCCATCCGAGTGGCAGAGAGCGGTAACAGTCTTCATTCCCAAGGAAACAAACTCCAGAGATATTGGCCAATTCCGAAACATCGCCCTGCTGAATATAGAAGGAAAGATCTTCTTCTCAGTACTAGCCCGAAGGATGACCAACTACCTGCTAGAAAACGGCTATATCGACACCAACTGCCAGAAGGCAGGAGTCCCAGGTTTCCCAGGATGTGTAGAGCACTCCACGATGATCTGGGACCAGATCCAGAAGGCCAAGCAGGAGAAGATCGACCTGCATGTCATCTGGCTCGACCTTGCCAACCCGTATGGATCAATCCCACCTCAGCTGATCAACTACGCCATTGAATTCTTCCACATGCCCACCTGCATCAAGAACTTGGTAGCACAGTACCTCAGCGATCTGCAGATGTGCTTTTCCCTCGGGGATTTCACCACCGGTCACCACAGCGTGGGGTGTGCCATTTCTCCAATACTGTTTGTAGCAGCCTTTGAGATAATCCTCATCGGAGCAAGACAAATGGTTGGAGGGATCAAACTACCAACTGGTCAGAGGCTACCCCCACTGAGGAGCTACATGGATGACGTCACCAGCCTCCTTCAGACAGCAGAATGCACATCGAGACTACTGAGAAGGATGGATGAGTTGATGTCGTGGGCAAGAATGAAGATCAAGCCCTCCAAATCTCGTAGCCTGTCACTCAGAAGAGGAGTCAGAAATGACAGCACCATCTTTGTCGTTGGAGGAGGAAAAATCCCACTCCTATCTGAGCAACCCATTAAAAGCCTGGGGAGGCAGTACACTGCATAGCTGTCTGATAAACAGATGGGGAAACCCGTCATGAAACAGCTCTCTGACGGCTTGACAAGGATCAACCAAAGCCAACATCCTGGGAAGTATAAGGTCTGGTGCTACCAGTTCACACTCAACAGGAGGGTAATGTGGCCCCTGAAAATGAGTGCAATCCCCTAATCGACCGCAAGTAAAATGGATGGAAAAGCTAATTCATTCATCTAAAAGTGGTTGGGGCTGCCACGGTGCCTATCTGAAACCGGTCTGTTCGGGAAGAACAAACTGCAGCTGCCACTGCAGTCCATAAGTTTGGTTCTCGAGCTAAGGGAGTCCACAGACCAGTCGGTAAGGAACACAAACGCCAAGGTTCCAACTGGCCATCAGTGGAATGCCCAAACCGAGGTTGACCAAGCTGTCGGTCGGCTGCAACACCGGGAGATAGTGGGCAGAGTCCACACGGGAAGAGCAGGGCTAGGATGGGGAGAGGTGCCACGCTTCTGGTCCAAGGTCAACCGTAAGGAGAGGAAGGAGATGGTGGTGGCAGAGGTGACGAGGATGGAGGAAGATCGCTCCAAGATCAAGGCTGTGTCGCAGGGCCGACAAGGAAGCTGGACAACCTGGGAGGGAGTTGTTAACCGGAAAATCAGTTGGTCAGACCTGTGGAAGATTCCACAGGCAAGACTCAGCTTCCTCATTCGCTCAACCTGCGACACGCCTGTCCCTGTCCTAGGAACCTTCACCAGTGGTTTGGGAAAGAAGAATGCTGCTCACTCTGCAATGCCCCCAACGCAAGCCTCCAGCACATCTTATCAGGCTGCAAGATCGCGCTTTCACAGGGGCGCTACAGATGGCGCCATGACCAGGACATGAGAAAGCTAGCCGATGTGCTGGAGGTGTGTCGACAGGGTAACAAAGAACCACCATCAGCAGAGGACCACACCAGCTTTGTCTCAGAAGGAGGGGTAAGGAGAAACACCAGGCCAACAGAAAAATCAAGGCCCTTCTCTCCCGACCAGGAGTGGAACATGAGGGTTGACCTCGACAGGCAGCTCCGGTTCCCCACAGAGATCATCACCACATCTCTCCGATCAGACATAGTTGTGTGGTCAACCAAGGCAAGATCTGTGCACCTCATCGAGCTCACAGTACCACTGGACGAGGGGAATGAGGGCCGCCTCGAACGTAAGAAGGCCAAGTACTCAGAGCTGGCTGCTGATTGCCGGGAGGCTGGCTGGAAGGCTACGATCTACCCAGTGGAGGTGGGATGCCGAGGGTTTTTGGGGTTGTCAACCACACGCCTCTTGAGGGATGCAGAAGTGACCGGAGGTAGGCTAAAGAGGGCAACAAAGGACCTAGCAGAGGAGGCTGAGAAAGGGAGCTTTTGGCTCTGGCTGAGGAGGAAGGAGAGGTGATGGGGAAAGAACATCTAGCCCCAGACAACAGGGGAGGACAACTATCAGCTGCGGGGGGTGACCACCAGGAGACGTTCCAGAATTAAAGGAGCGAAACGTTGGTGAATGGTGGTTTCTGGCGGATGACCCTGCAGCTGACCCATGGGCACCGGAGGAGGTGTGATAGGCAGCAATTCCCAGCAAGCGATAACATCATCCTGTACGTTTACTAAATAATAATAATAATAATAATAATAAAAATAATGAGTATAATTATTATTTGTATCAATAATCAATAATCATGATTTACACTATTGTTAATTGGTTTGTATATTTTGTATACAAATTATTATTAATAAATATAGAATAATTCCCCTTTGCAATTTATTTTCAATTTCAACACAGCCTGTGACCACAGCACCACTCGACCACACTTTGAATTATTAGATTTGAATTGTACATTTTGTCTTAATTCTCAAAATTCTGAGATGAATTGTTGAAATCTATTTTTTTTAATTTGACACTTTAATCATGTGTCTTTGTGTACGTTACACAGCAATCACTGGATCCGTGTATTTTATCCCCAAAGGTCAGCAGAGAAAACTGAGGAGACGTTTCTGCCGCAGCGCGAACGACTGCACGGGTTGAGTCTCTGCGGTTCTCATGATGCGTTTAAGTCCAAATCCCGCCTCGGTTCAGCCTCTATCGATTCCGCCTCCACAGAAAACTTTGTCAATCAGCCTGGAGAGAAGGAGCAATGGCAGAAGTTGCTCCAGCCACTGCGGCCAAAGCCCCAAGAAGAATGCCTCGCGTCCCAAGAAACGGGACCCAGCGTGAGAGAGATGGTCGTCAGAGCGGTGTCCGCTTCCAAGGAGCGCAGCGGCGTCTTTCTGGCCGCCGTCAAGAAGGCTCTGTCTGCCGAGGGCTACGATGTGGAGAACAACAACTCCCGTGTCGAGATGGCCGTCAAGGGCCTGGTGCTTAATGGAACTCTGGTCCAGGTCAAGGGGAGGGCGCCTCCGGGTCCTTCAAGATCCACAAGGTAGAGACCGAAAAGCCCGCTAAGAAAGCTGCCACTCCCAAAGCCAAGAAGCCCGCTGCCAGGAAGCCCTCTGCAGCCAAGAAGCCCAGCAAGAGTCCAGCTAAGAAAGCTCCAGCCGCCAAGAAGTCACCCAAGAGAGCCCCAAGAAGGCGGCCAAAAGCCCCAAGAAGCCACTTAAAAGCCAAGAAAGCAGTGAAGAAACCCTCTGCAGCCAAGTAGGCTCCAGTTAAGAAAGCTCCAGCTAAGAAGGCCGCTAAGCCCAAAGCAGCCAAGAAGACAGCTCCAAAGAAGAAATAAATTCATTTCATCCCGTTGGACCCACAAAGGCTCTTTTCAGAGCCTCCCACACCCTCATAAACAGCACGTATTAGACAACTATCGATGGAAAAAATGGCATTTTAGAAACAATAATCATAATAAATCCATATTCAAAAGAAAATAACACTCATTGTTGGCTCAACACTGATGTGGAGCCTGTACAGAGAATCATCTAGATAATTATAATATAATAATACTTGACAGTTATTATTCATAATAAACATATTCCACTGCTAATAAATAATAATAATATCAATTATATTTATAAAAAAAAACTTTTTCATATAATATATATTTATAAACTGTAAAATAAAAACAAAATGTTCATTGATTAAATTATTTATTTCAGTTATTTAAGTTGATGTGATAGTATAAGATTTCACTTCATATATATATTTTTAAAATTACATTATATTATAATGCATATTGTTCTCTACTCCATGACACATATTCAACATGTAAATTTACCATCAGTGTTTATTGAAAATAACTCCATAAACTAATAAAAAACGTCAACCATTCAAAATGTTTTGGCGGAACTTTCATGAATCATGGTCACGTGACAAGTGCCATGGACCAGTCAGCACACAGCACGAGCGCTGCAGGGACTATATATGTATCTGAGCTCCACCGCTGCGATTCATTCTTGTTCCTAAACCAGTTGAGAGAAGCCTGAGCGATGGCCAGTACCAAGCGGACCGGAGCGCTCCAGCATCACTTCCAGGGAGATCCAGACCGCCGTCCACATGCTGCTCCCCTTAGAGCTGGCCAAGCACGCCGTGTCTGAGGGCACCAAGGCTGTTTCCAAGTACACCAGCTCCAAGTAATCCCAGTGCTCACCCTGAAACCAAAGGTCCTTTTCAGGACCACCCACACTTTCTCAAAAAAGGCTTTTCCATTTCTCAAAAGTCACATGATACAAGTTCATTATTCATTCTTGTATGTTTATAAATACATTATGAACACACCAGTAAAGATTACATTTCGTACAGTGATTACTGTAGATTGTTATATTAATTCATAAATATAAATTATCAGCTATTAAATATAATTTTATACCTGTATTGTTCAACCAACATGTATTCCTTTATATCTCTGCATATGTATTGGGTTTTCAATTTATGGGAAACATTAAACAAAACAAATATGGAGCATATACAAGAAATACTCCACTTATCTATATCCATGTTTGACATTGAATAGAATCGAGTCATAGGAAGCAAAGCATAAATATAAAGCTGCAGCTTCATCAAATACGGAATTCAAGTCATGTTTGACATTAAATAATAGAATACTAAATCAATTCACATAAATATAAATAACCAATGTGGTATGTGGACATGTTATACACAATTATAATGCATTTATTGTGAAGTGTACATAAATCATTCAACACATGCAAACAAGAAACTCTGGATACTTTGATCATATTTGCATGCTGACAATAGTATAATATACAATATATTAACAAATATATTATAGTATTGTGATTAGAAGATGTTATATAACCATAGTGTATTCATAGCAAAGTGTAAATATTTGCCATACAGCGGATGGTGGTTTGTTGTTCTGGCCGTTTAGCATGTCGTATTTGAGTTGAGTATGTGCCACTAACCCTAAGCTGTTCGCCGGACAAGTAGAACAAGCTGTAATGACTCCCTGTGCTTCAGTCCTGGTGTTAAAGCTTCACAGTGGACGTAGAGGAGGCCACACTGGCCCTACGCTGCAAGTCATACAAACATGCTTTAGTCTTTCTGCTGGAAAATTTTATTCAATTATATCTGAAAAAAATACATAATAAACATAATATTGCAGACAAATGCAGGTCTACCTCTTTTCAATAAGTTGCTATTCTTTTTCCTTCGGTATTTTGCCACTTCATTTAAAAATAACTCACAATACAATTTGCATTTTCTCTGTGTTCTTTGTTCCAATTGAAGTAGATTCATTTTACGTTTCATTAGTAACATTTCTATCTTGCAGAACTGAGTTATTTGTTTCCAGTAGGATGTTTTTTTTAACAAATCAGATAAGGTCAGATTGAAAACCAAAGTATATGATCCCGATCCATCTACAATTTTACTAAGACATGACTTAATTATATGATCCACACAAATGTAGAAGACAACTTCGCAATATAAAATATAAGCCATTATTCCACAGATGCATTTAATTTCACTAAATATATAATTACACCCTACATACATTTTAAACAGTTTACCATTAAGATGTATTATATAACATCTTAAAACTTTGTCTTCATGAGTTCAGTTTGATGACAAACTTTGATCTTTTTCCCCCCAAGAGCTTGAAGCCTCTGAGGCCAGTCCACGATGATTTACAACAATCTCGTGGCGGAGATGTGTAACTACATGAAACTTACATAAAGGAAATGACAAGTATTTATTCGAGAACAGTAATGGTTCTTGAAATGGAACTGCAAAATGGTGGGAGGGTGAGGAGGATGAATTTATAAAATAATGAATTTGTGTGTGGAGTATTTAATTTAAAATGGACCACGGCCTATTTGAGTGAAGTTCTGGTTTATGACGTTCTGCAGAAGGCCCAGATCCACTTGGAACGGTGCACTACTGCTTCTAGGAGTAGAACAAACAATTTATTGTTGTTAGTAAACGTTTACAAATCCAAGTTTCTAATATTACTAAAAAATATATTTTATAATTAGATATGGTGCATACGCCACAGACCACTTTTGATCAGATTTAGTCTAAGATCCAGAGGAATCATTTTAACTAGTAATCATTTTGATGGGGACCGCTGGGACCTCTTGTGGCAAAATATTTCTTGGAGCTCCCGTGTCTCCATGTGACTGGTGTTTCATGGAGAAACTCAACCTGATCTCACTAAAGTCTCCTGAGAACAGTACAAGGTTTAATTACGTGTAAATACATCTCAATTAATGGTTTTTAATGGGTGAGAGTCTCTGGTTTGTACATTTGAAGGTTTGATTCCCAAGTGAGCTTTTGGATGCTGCCAGTTAAAAGCACCTGGAGAGCTTCTGACATATATGAACCACACATCACACATCAAAATACAATTGTAAAGATTAAAAACAAATGTGTATTCTTTACACTGAGTCATCATACAGCTGTTTTTCATAACAGTCTGTGTTACTCAGATGAAAGGTAAACTAAAATATTATTCATGTTATTAATATACAGTGTCTAATTCAAATATAGAGTTTAAATATAAATATTGAAAATAAATTATTTGAGATCATGTATGGAAAATTTGGGTTAAGGAGGAAACATTTCATCTAGTTTTTGGCTGATTTTTAACACACTCCAAGCCTTCCAAATCATTGTAGAAGACCTCTATATAGAAACAATTACAAAATAAATGGTGGTTTTATAGAATCATTCATTTTAAAATATGATCTTTTGTTGATTTTAATATATAAGGAATTTCTAAAAAATAAAGTTCTGACCAACCAATGCATGGTGAAGTTATAGAGTTTAATTCAATAAAATAAAAGTAGCAGTGAGCAAGATTGATCTCGGAAAGGGTTGCCCTCTTAATGTCATGAATGACTCTCTCTCTCTCTCTCTCTCTCTTTCTCTCTCTCTCTCTCACACACACACACACACACACACACATTTCTCTTTTCTTGCTGCTATTGTCACATTAATTTTAGATTGTTCCGATTTTATCATGTTTTCGTCCGGAGGAGTTATTTCAATCAGTTATTGATGAATATTAAATATTGTCTTTGCAGGTTCAAATTTTAAAACATGTTTATTTATCAATCATACAGAATAAGCAACACATTACTGTTCATGAAACCTGTTACTGTTGCATTTGTCTCCGCTCTTACCATCCGCAGTACTTCCAGATGACTGAGAAAGGAACTGGGGGATGACAGTAGGTGTCCTTTAATGTTCCTGTGTGGGGCAGACACCAGCTGTGTTCCAATGAATGGTTATTTGTTTATTTGATTATACATAGTGATTGCCGTTAATTTATAGAACAAATGCTCTGAGCTCTAGGAGACGTTCCACAAAGCTCTACACTAACAGCTCTGGGGATGGGAGCCAAACACTTGTTGGTTGGAAACACTCCAGAATCAACACAAGGAGGTTTAATCAGCAGTTTGGACGCAGTGATGTGTCTTCAGCTGTAAGGACCAAGTGAAACTCTTCAAACACTGTGGACAGCGGTACAGTTTAGTTCCTGTGTGAATATGCTGTAGTAGTTTGAGTTTATTTTATTTTTTATTTTTTGAAGCTCTTTCCACACTGTACACACTGTACGGTTTCTCTCCTGTGTGGACACGTTGATGTCGGTTCAGATCAGCTTTGGTGTTGAACCTCTTTCCACACTGCTGCCGGTACAGTTTCTCTCCTGTGTGACAACGCTGATGCTCTGTAAGTTTATTTTTGACATAAAATCACTTTCCACACTGTTCACATTGATATGATCTCTCTCCTGAATTAATACGCTGATGTATGTTGAGTTTTTGGATTACAAGTCTTTTCACAATGTTGACAGTGGAATGATCTCTCTCCAGTGTGGATAGTCTGATGTGGTTTCAGACTACTTGGCCACCTGAAGGTTTTCCCCACACTGGTCACAACTGTGACCAGTGTGGGGAAAACCACAACTGTGACCAGTGTGGTGTTCTTGGTGTGTCTTTCTGTTTCCTGGTGGTTCCAGAGGTTCTTATTGGCAGAGAGGCTGCAGAGGGGAGTAGACTCTCTGCTCTGATCCCTCCACTTCTCTGCTGTTTGACGTAAAGCTCACTGTGACGCTCCTTAATGTGTTGATGGAGGAAGAGCTGAGACAAGAAGGAGGACAGACACCCAGGACAGGAAAATCCCAGAGTCCGGACAGACTGGGATTTCACTCCTTGAAGACGAGAGGGAGAAAAAACAATGGATTACAACAAGTCTGAGGGGGGCCCCAGTAAATTAACATGTTGAGTGCCACTTTGGCAATAACCTTTCAAATCTTCAATCAACAATGAAGAAATTAATTAACAGCAATGCCAAATTGATAGAAGTTTGTAGAATTAAAAGACAATATGACATAGTAATCCATATATTTGAGACAAAAATGTGCTCCCCCACAATAGCAGGGGTGTGCATGGTTTGGATTGGATGTGCTTGGTCGATTCACGCCACACGGCCTGCAATTTCTACCCCACAGACCAAGTGAGTTCATTACGCACTGGTGTTTGTGCGGTGAGCGGGGCATGGGTGTGTGGTGGGCTGAGGGCCAGCCAGTTGTGCCCCCTCCCAGCTGTGCTCGGGTCCTGCCGGCTTTCCCCCGGTGCTGGGTGATGTCTGGCCTGCTGTGGACCAGCAGGGCTGTGGAGAGTGCTGTCAGGTGCCATCCAGGGCCCCTGCTTGACAGCTAGGCATTGTGAGCCTGAGTCAGGGCTTCTCTGGGGGTTTGGGGTTCTTCCATGGCAGCGGTGCTTTGGGCTCAGGATGTTCTTGCGGCCGTGGGGTGTCACACAGTCTCTTTTCTTGTTGTTACAGGAAGGAGCGACATGCCATAATGATTGTTAGAACCTTTACCGAGTTAATCACGTTGTCAAATACCCCATCTTGGAGAAGCAGGAGGATTTAAATGTATATTTCATACAACACAGTAAATTAATTCTATTATATAATTATAGAACCCAGAATCGCGATTGTGGCACCTCCCCTTGTGGCTGCCTGCGTGAGCACCTTGTGTCGATTACGCACATTTTGGTATAATTTAGTATTTTTAGAGCTTATAAAGCTTATTGTGCGTAATCACCGGGTGTCATGACATTTCACTGCATATATGTATGACCGTATGTATATGTATGTGACAAATATTCTCTTGAACTTGAACAATAATGATTAGTTGTTTAGTTGAACAAAACATGGTATGATAGTCCTCCAAAGAGGGGTGATAGATGGCGGTCATACATGTATAACAGAAATGTTGTTCTATTGTCATTCCACATGTCATCCAAAGGACCAAGTTAATGTCAGTGGTTCTTGATGATTATATAACTATCTTCAGAGTGGGAAAGGTACTATGACTGTGAGCCTTTTTTTTTTGGTTAAAATTAGTCAACAAATCAAGAAGGCGTCATTATTATTGGCTAAAATATTTTCCTTGGCTTCCTATTTATAATTTGACTGTAGTTCTTACTTCACTGTGGAAGAGACAGCAAAGCAATGTAGGCTATAACTTTCATTCATTATCCCAATACATTATTACTCAACTGTTAACATCAATGAAATAAAGTAAGCGTACGCACAGGGACCGGCTTTTGAATGAATTATCAGCCAACATTCCTTTAAAGGCAGTCTCTTAATTTATGTCATTCAGAGGTGAACAGTACCCAAGTACTTTTCATTAAAACAACGGTACATCACATTGTATACAACAGTACACCTGAACCCTTACTTTGAAGATGAAACGTCCACACATACAAGTTAAGGTTAGTTGATGAAAATGATGTGCTTTGCACCATAATTTAACTGCTAAACATTTTGACCAAAACATTTTTAGGTTATTGCACCAAGGCTGGAATGCTTCAAAGTATTTAAATGGCTGACGTTTGTAGTAAATGAAGGGGGATAATACCTGAGATTTAAGGATGCAATAACCGTATCCAAGTACGCTGTTCTCAAGCATTGTACTTAAACAGCTCAGAACTTGAAGAGCATACAAAGCGGCTTAAAATTTGCTATCAAACTGCACATCCAACACTACACAGTGCACCTGTAAATATAATTTAGAATGGAGGACTTTTACCACAGTTCTATTTCATCAAAATACATTTCCCTTTGCGTTGTATACTTTGTTCACCACTGATTGCATCTGTCTTGCATTTGAGGTGAGACATTTGAAGTTAAAGATTTCAAGGGACATTTTCGGGACAGACGGCTTTGTAGGAGAAAAAATAAAAAGTTACCTGACTGAAGTTCTCTCATCTCCTTCCAAACTTCATCACTGTCGTCAGTCTGCTCAGCACTAGTTGGTTCCAAATCAGAATATGGATCTGAGCTACTGGTTGCTTCTGAAACTCCACTGTCCTCTCTGTTCTCCTCAGTTTGGCTTTGGTGAGCGCCCTCTTCATCATCAGATCGCTGGTGCAGGTCTGGAGGTAAAAATACAGATACACAGGAAGAAGTCTCACTCTACTATATACATTTTTATTAAGCTTTCAAGGTTTCTATTCATTTCAATCTACAGGGCAGATCTGCACACCGCACGGTGTTTGGCCGTCTGTAGCTCAGTCAAATCTACTTTCTTGAGGAGGAGAAGCGGCGGACACAGCATGGAAGTTGGTCAAATACTAACTTTTTAAAATTGTATCGATATTATTATATATTTAAACTCATGTGTTTTTTCGGAAGGGAATTAATCATTCAGCCCTAGATTTCACCAATTTTAGAATAGAAAAAAAATAGAAACTCAATATGTGGCGGTCAATGTTGATATTTTTATAAAAAAAAACAAAAAAAAAAAACGTGAATCAATGCCTGGTTGCATTTCGTGGTCAGTGTCCATTCAGACAATAGATACCAAACTAAACTGCTCAGACACACAACATAGCTGGGACATAAACCTGGGTAACAGTTTAAATTATAACCAAATTCAGAGGTTTTAAATTGCTGGCGACAATTTCAAACATAAAGGTTGTCAGTAAATTTGAACATAACAGGAGGGTTAAGTGATTAATGCAGCATTCCACTGAAGTTGGAAAGAAACAAACAGTTAAGATGGAACTGACTCAGTAGAAGAGCTTGGTGGGAGAAGAAAAACAAACAGTTACCTGACCGAGGTTCTGTGGTCTCTATCCAACCTCCATCAATGTCTTCATTCTCAGGTTCAGAACAGTGCGAAGAGAGGAGCTGCTCAGCACCACTTGGTTCTAAAGCAGCAGCTGGATCTTCTGGAACTACTTCTATTTATATTTCTACTACTTCTGCTTCCATCTGTTAGGTTGAGGTGCTGGCTAGAGGTTCTGCCTCTCTGTTCTCCTCAGTTTGGCACTGATGAAGCTAGGAACACTGAGCGCACTCTTCATCATGTTCCATCTTCAGAGGGAACTCCTCCTCTTCCTCTTTAATGGGTGGGGGCTCTGGCACCTGCTGGCCCAGGCTGGGGCTCCACTCCTGCTGCTCAGGGGGAAGCTCCTCTTTACAGACCGAGAGCTGCTGGAGCTGTGGAGGGAACGCTGCCAAAAAAAATAACCATGAAAATCACACAATCGCTGACAACTGCACACTTGAAAAATATGATTGTAACTTTTAATTACTGTGATAGAGTGCAGTTATATGACTTCGCCAGTAGAGGGACTCTATCTTAAGTAAATGCTACTTTGCCCTCTCTGTGATGTGTTGTACTGATAGCCAGCCTGGCATGTTACGGCCGTGCCACATGTTGTTGAAGACGATTAATAAAAGGTGAACAAACCAGGAGTTGGTCTCTGTTACCTGACGGCAAAATACCAAGATACCACAATTACCTTCATGGCCTATTCATAAATCTGAATTTAATACATTTGAAGACTTTGTCAGAAGCTGCAGACACCCTGATGAAACATTTAACTGTTGAACAGGGGGATGCAAAGGTTTCGAGGGTACAGACCTGCAGTGTGCAGCACAACCTAAGGACTCCAAGCAGCGTTCAGTAACTGTGTGTTGCTCAATGTTTTCTCTTTTAAAGCGACAAACTTTCTTTTCGTATTCTGAAAGCGTTTCTTCACTCAAGCTCCAGATGTGCCCCACATCTGCCCTCTCTGGCCGCTAGAGCATCGCCCTCAACGCCTCCACTCTGCATCTTCTCTGCTCTGGGGGAGAAGAAACACAAAACACCCATAAAATAAATAAACAGATGTAACAGATGTAATTTTGGCAAACGTTGGTGCTATTCTGACTAACTTACTAACAGCTCCACCACTAACACTGTTACTGCTGTTGCAGGTGCGTGACATCATCACGTAGCACCGTAGATCCTGGAAATCTGTGTTGTTTACATTGCTAGTCCAGAAAAAGCGGTTTATAAAATGTCAAAAACACATCCCGCTAAACTACTCCCCCTGGTGTATCTGTTCTCCTTTTTTCTCTTTCCACTACCTTCGTGTGGCTTACAATGTACAGCCCAACTCATACATACTTTTGTATTATAGGATACCATGTAATTATGTGTATGACTATAAACCTGTTTGCATTGAGTATGTTATACTTGTATGATTTGTAATTTTGCATACTACATAAAATATATACTTATTGTATCATATTATATAATTGATCATACTATACTGATACAATATTCTATCGTATATGTATATGTATATTGTATTACACATTATATCATAGCTTATATTATTTCATTTATTATATAGTTCAATATATTTTATAACCTGTATATGGTTGAACTGTCGCTTAACATTTTGCTCTATTAGTTTTTTTGCACACATAGGCCATCAGCGCCCACATACATTCTGCAACTGTATGTGCGTATTGTATATTGCTTATTTTAAATCGCACATTCAAAATTAAGGACATTTATTATGTGGATTTCTTCATACAACCTATTATCACAATCAAATATTGTGTTCCCCCACTATAAAGAGAAGACAATAATGTTGTCTCACCACAACATCTTTGGGAGCCCGAGCAGCAAAGGATGATGGCAGCTCCCCCTCCATCAGAATGATTGACAGTTTGTTATGTGTTACTATTAAATCATTAGTAATTAAACCATGTGCTATTAATATCAATCCCAGTGTGCCTGCTTCCACATCTGCTCTGCATCCACTAACTTGCGCGCGTTGGCCATGGTTTTCTTCTTGTAAACGAGAACCTTTCTCCTCGTATTCTGAGATGTTTTTTCCGAATAATTTTAAAATCTTCTCCACAGCTGCAGCCAGAGGACAGCTGATACCTGCTCTCAGGGTTTCTAACCTCCACATTCTAATACGGGGATGGAAACTGCTGCGGGGACCAAGGAAACACGATAAAGAAACGAGCCTTTCTCCAGACTTGCGGACTTGGAAGTTCAGACTTGGCAAGTACGACTCGGGAGTACAGACTCCTGGGGACCAATACCATTACCACCTCTTGGTGCGAAATGCATTCTGGGATATTTGGCTGTCCCAAGTCCACAGAAGTCACCACATCCTCGATTAAATGGGTGGAGCAAGTCCACATCCGGGCATTTCGACTGGACTTGGCTGGATGCGTACTTTGAATTGCAACAGTACTTGGGCTGCAACTGATGACGTTTCACAAGTCCACAAGAACAAAAGTAGAGACAAGAACGCAGATTGAGAAAGCACCACGATAAAGAAACGAGCTTCCGGACTTCGGTGTGTCGCTGAAAATGTTCCCCCGGAAACAGGGACTACATAGTTCCGTTTCCGCTTCTTCCAGTCCAAAGGATACTGGATTGAATAGCCGTTTCGCAATACCAAGTACGCGAAGTCCGGACTTGCGGACTTGGTAGTTCAGACTTGGCAAGTTCGACTCAGGAGTACGGAATCCCAGGGACGGGAGGACGCAGGACGGTCATTCTGCGAAATGCATTCTGGGATACTTGGCTGTTCCAAGTCCACACAAGTCACCACTGATGCATCCTCGATAAAATGGGCGGAGCAAGTCCACATCCGGGCATTTGGACTGGACTTGGCTTGATGCGTACTTTGAATTGGAACAGTACTTGGGCTGCAACTGATGACGCTTCACAAGTCCACAAGAACACAAGTACAGACAAGAACGCAGATTGAGAAAGGGCCAATGTGTCTTATTAAAAAAAACAATTCAAATATCCTATCTATCGTTTTGATATTTATTACCTATTCAATTATTAGTAATCAGCGCCTCCACTCTCTGCATTTCCTCTGCTCCGCGGGGGAAGAAACACAAAAGATCCATCAAATAATAAATAAAATAAATTAATACAAATAAAAACAAGTACTAAAGTTACAAACTATAACAAAAGTTTGACAAACGTTGGTGCTACGCCGGCTAATAGGACTTCCAGTTTGTCGCTGAAAATGATCCCCGGAAATTACACTGACTACATGGTTCCGATCCTCCTTGCACTGACTACATGGTTCCGAACCTCCGGGAATTGACTTCTTTAGTGTGAGTTTGTTTATCCACTAGAAGGCAGTAGTGGTCGAGAGTGAGGGACTGTATTTATATTATGGGATGGAGAAATACATGAGTGCCTCAAGTACAAACAGCCTATCACACTGTATCTACAGATGATGCATGCAGCTGGTACATTACTATTATATTGATATGTAACTATAGATGATATTTATATATGTGCAATGTTCACACGTGTCTGCAGTTCTGTATGTTACATTGTATGATTATTTTCCAGTAGAAACGTGATGTTAAATATATCGGTAGTCACTATAAAGTACCCTACATATTCTTTTTAATGAGCGTTAGAAGATAGTCCCTCCATAAAAAATATAAATACATAACCATGAACAACGTTATTGATGAGATGGAAATGGTGAAGGAGGGTTCGCGCTCTACAAAGATGTTGGTGGCTCATAAAAGAAGCTTTGGGTTGTTTTTGGGAAGTGATCCAGCAGATTTACTGTGCCTTGGCGGCCTTCTCAATCTTCTTTGGGACCAGAACAGCCTGGATGTTTGGCAGGACGCCGCCCTGAGCGATGGTCACTCCACCCAGCAGCTTGTTGAGCTCCTCGTCGTTGCGAACGGCCAGCTGCAGGTGGGATGATACGGGTCTTCTTGTTGTCACGGGCAGCGTTTCCAGCCAACTCCAAGATCTCAGCGGTCAGATACTCCAGCACGGCCGCCAGGTAGACGGGAGCGCCGGCACCGACACGCCGGGCATAGTTGCCTTTGCGCAACAGCCTGTGAATTGCAGCCGACGGGAATGTCATGTTCAGGGGTGTAGCTTTTTAGCTCTTAACCTCATGCGAGGTGTGCTGACTTCGCCGTTGTGATCTTTCTCTCTTGAACATAGGTGTCGCCACCTTTCTCCTTTCTCAATGCCATGTACGCTTGTTTTTCTGGTTTTCCCAACGGAGTCATGATGCATTTTCCACGAGAGTACGAATGCATGGTATACAACAACATCCACATACAATTAACAGAGCAGCATCGTTAATTAAGCATGATAAAATGAGGGCATTTCATTTGGAAAACATGTAGTCGAACCAAACAGTGATGTGATCGTCTATTCCTGCATTTTCTTTTAGTTCTACACTCAGTGAGCGGAGTAACAATTCCACCTACTGGTTCCTGTGTTTATAAGCACATTACTCTATGCCCCATAATCAATATGGGTATCTTTAACATCATCCAGCCACCAGTTACTCATTAGTCTGGGGACGGAGGAACACACATATTTCTCATTCCACTGGTACTGCTCCTGCCCTGTGGAATCACACTTTATTATGGAACAGAAATCAACCTTGAATGCCAGGGTTTGTCCTCATAGGCCTAATCGACGGGAACTGTTTATTTTGTTTGTCCCCACTCTGCGACCTTTGTCATATACTAGTCATACGAATTGGGGTCCCACTTGGTAGGAATATGTATACTGTGTAGGGTCCAGGACTTCTACTAGGGCAAACAAGAAAAACAATTTCCACATGGTTAATTACAGAATGCTTGTGTCTTTCAGCTGGATCCTTGTTTCTGTGAGAGTTCTTGCGGGTGGGGTGGCAGGGGCGCAGTGTGGGAGGTGGTGCCAGAGATCACCAGTTCTACCTTTGACCTTTACTGCATGTGAGGTGGCCAAAAATACATACCAAGGTCCAGTCCACCTTTTCTCGGGCCACTTCCGTTTGTGGACCTTGATGTGGACCCAGTATCTGGGACTGACCACCACGGGTGTGGGGCAGTCTGGGGCGGTGTTCTTGATCTGTGAATACAAAACTCGAGATACTGCGGTCAGTGCTTTGAAATATTCAGAAAAACCTTCCTGGAAATCATAAAAAGCGGGTGATTTAGCTGGTAGTCTGTGAGGACCTGGCATGGGGCGGCCTGTCCATATCTCGTGTGGGCTGAGATGTGTTCGACTATGGGGTGTAGGCTGTCTTGGGGTTGTAGGGAGGGTGCTGGTTCCGGTGTGTCCCTTCATCGGGTAGCAGGGAGGGGTAGCGGGACAGGTTTCTACCACCACCCTGATTGGGATGGAATTTCACAAATTCCTGATCATGAAACATTGGCGCAGTTGTGGCCTTGAGCACAACTGCAGCCTCATTACGGAGCTCAATGGTGTTGTGTGTGGGGGATGGGTTGATTGCAATAATGCCTTTGAATGGCAGGAGAACAAAAGACAGGGAAAAAAAAAAATAACTCAGATGTTCACTCAATCCGTTACTGGTGCAGCTGCACCAATAGTGGTGGTCTAGTGGGATAGGTTATAACAGGTCAACCTTCTTTCTTTATATTTTATGATTATTATTATTATTTTTTTAATCCTCTCCTTTTGCCTAAAGCAATTTGAGGAGATTTTCATACACACACACGCACACACAAACTCTCGAAAACACACAGACTCTCTCAAACACACACACGCCCGCAGTCTCTCTCAGATACACACAGACACACACGCACTTTTATGCTCGGTCACGTGAACCGGGCCTTTCACCCTTTAATACTTGGTTTCTCTAAGAACCGGGTATTCCACCCCTAAATGCTTGGCTTTATTAATAAGCGGGGCCCTTCACCCTTTAATGCTTGGTTTCTTTACTAAAAAAAATAACCGGGCCTCCCACCCTTAAATGCTTGGTTTCTTTACTAAAATAAAAAAAACAGGGCATCTCACCATTAAATGCTTGGTTTCTTTACTAAAAAAACCCAAAACGGGCCTCCCACGCTTAATGACATTACCGACTATCAACTACACTTCTGAAGCCTGAGTTTAACAATTTTCATCACCGGACATCACTCAGTTTAAGCACACTGGAGGTCTTTCAACAGACGGGCCTCAACAGTACGTGGAATTACTTAGCGAGTAAACATTTTTCATCACCAAACGTTGCTCAGTTTGGGCACACTGGATGTATTCTCATCAAACGGGCCAAAACGGTACATGGAATTAGTTAACACACAGCTGCTTCGGAGGAGGGGCCCCTGACCCGTTCTCTTAACTTCCTTTACTACCGTTCCCCTCAAACAATCCAATTTCTCGTCTCCACAATATTTAACAATTATTATTCATGCATCATTCAACAATACATCCCCCAAAACCACAAAGTTGTTCGTCCAACCTTAAACAGTACAACACTTCCACCTAAGATATTCCTATCTAATCTATGCAGACTTCATGAGTTGGCTCTGCTCACCTTTTAGCGGATACCCATGGAAGAATCACTGTTCAGGCTTTCGGAACTCCTCTGATTCAAGATTCAAGATTCAAAATTGTTATTCGTCACTTACATATACATACTTTCATACATATATGCAGTGAAATGGAATGCAACGCACCCGGTGATTACACACAATATGTCCTAGGAAAAATTTCTAATAGCCTAACTAACTGACTCCTAAAACGTAATACAGTAAGTCGAATACTTATAGAATAAAATAAAAATATATAGAATAAAATAAAATACAATAAAAATAAAATGAAATAAAATGGAATAGATAGAGGGAATATGCTTATGTATATGGGATAGGCAATTATGTATATACAGATATGTGCATTAAAGTGGCATGTGAATTAAAGTGGCGTGTGAATAAAGTGAGGTAGTGTTTGGGATAATACAGCACAGTATACAACAGTACGGCGCAGCAATATGGCATCACGAACAACCCTGAAAAGTGACACAGTATGCGGTACAGTATGCTACATACAGTACAGAAGGTAGTGGAGCCTATGTGTATAACTCAGTTTGGACCCCTGGTGAGGTCAGCATTGACAGTTGTAATGGCTTGCGGGAAAGAACTCCATCTCAGTCTCTCTGTTCTCACTGTGTGACTGCGGAGGCGCTTGCCTGACCGCAGCAGCTGGAACAGTCCGTTGTTTGGGTGATGAGGATCCTTCATGATCCTGCGGGCTCTGCTACTACACCTCCTGGTGCATAATTCCTGCAAGGGGGGGAGGGTAGTTCCAGTGGTACGTTTGGCTGAGCAGTACAGCTCCGAAACCAGGCAGTAAGAATGAAAGAAAGATTGAAAGAAAGATTGAGACCCGGAATTTCCTCAGCTGCCTGAGGTGGTAAAGACGCTGCCTCGCCTTTCTCACCAGAGTGTCTGTGTGTACAGTCCATGTTAAGTCCTCTGTGATGTGGACTCCCAGGTATTTGAAGCTGCTCACCCTATCGACAGAAGTCCCATTAATCACCAGGGGCGCGTACATCCTCGATTGTGATCCTCGCCTAAAGTCCACAATCAGCTCCTTGGTTTTGCTGACGTTCAGGTGGAGGCTGTTGTCCTGGCACCAGAGTGACAGGTCAGCCACCTCCTCACGGTAGGCCTTCTCATCGCAGTCGGTGATCAGGCCAATGACCACGGTGTCGTCAGCAAACTTGATGATGGTGTTGGAGCTGGACCTGGCCACACAGTCATGTGTGTACAGGGAGTACAGTAGGGGGCTGAGGACGCAGCCCTGGGGGGATCCTGTATTCAGGGTGAGGGAGCTTGACATCTGCTTCCCCACCCTGACCACCTGGGGGCGGGCTGTGAGGAAGTCCAGGATCCAGGCGCACAGCGGAGCATTCAGTCCGAGCTCCATCAGCTTGACAGCCAGTCTGGTGGGGACTATGGTGTTGAAAGCTGAACTATAATCAATGAACAGCATTCTCACATAGGTCCCCTTCTGGCCATCCAGGTGCGTGAGCGTGGTGTGCAGTACCTGGGAGACCGCGTCATCCGTGGATCTGTTTTGCCGGTACGCGAACTGCAACGGATCCAAGGTGCGGGGGAGGGAGGCGCAGATATAATCCTTAATCAGCCTCTCGAAACACTTCATGATCACCGAGGTGAGGGCCACTGGACGGTAGTCATTCAGGCAGGCAGGAAAGGCGAACTTCGGGACAGGAACGACGGTGGACTTCTTGAAGCAGGAAGGGACCACTGATTCAGCCAGGGAGATGTTGAATATTGAAGTGAACACCGGAGCTAGCTGGTTAGCACAGGTCTTCAGTACGCGCCCAGATATGCTGTCTGGGCCCGCAGCTTTCCTGGTGTTCACCCCATCAGAGCCCTCCTGACCTCGTGCACGGACACTGAGAGTGTGCGCTCATCCCCAGCGGTGTAACTCCAATTAGCCGGCGAGCAAGCGGTGTTGTTGCCAGACTCGAACCACGCATAAAAGGAGTTCAGTTGGTTGGCTAGGGAGGCGTCCACACTCGTGGCTGGGGAGGAGCTGCTCTTGTAGTTTGTTATTGTTCGCAGCCCCTCCCACAAGCGTCTTGTGTCCCCCCAATCCATCTGTAGCTCCACGGTCCCTCTGTACGTCCGTTTAGCGACCCTCACCGCCCTCCGCAGATTGTACGATGCCGCTTTGTAATTGACCATATTTCCAGATACAAGACCGTCATCATTGTTTGTGGCACGGTGGCGCAGTGCATTGCACTGCTGCCTCACAGCAAGAAGGTCCTGGGTTCGATTCCCACCTGGGGCGCTGTTGGCACTGTGCTTCGGCGGGTTATCTCCCAAATAGGAGCCTTTCTGTGTGGAGTTTGCATGTGCTCACATGGGGTTTCCTCCACCTCACGTCAGTAAGGGCCCCCTCAAAAACATGCACCCATCATCGTCTGACCAGCGATGGACATTTATCGGCGCGTCCACATATGCTGCCCACTGCTCCTGGCTGTGCCCCCGGAGGAAGGACAAGCCAGGATGGGTCAAAAGCAAAGGATCCATTTCACCGGCCACCATCAAAGCGTGTGTGTTGTAATGTGTTGTGTTGCGTGACGAATAAAGACTCTTTCTTCTTCTAAGCGGCCGTGCGAGCATTCAGAGCGCAGCGGATGGATTTATCAACCCACGGTTTCTGCTTTGGAAATATCCGAACTTCACCGTGGGAATGATATTATCCGCTAGCGTAGTCCCAGTCTACGTCAGTCAGAGCGTCCTGAAGCGCAGCCTCCGATTGGTCCATCCACCGCTTCACATCCCTCGTCACCACCAGTTCTCCTGCGATCAGAGGCCTGTAAACAGGAACCAGCGTGATCTGATTTTCTGAAGGCAGGGAGCGAGATGGTCTTGTATCTGTTCTTGTACTGTGTGTAACAATGGTCCAAAGTTCTATCTCCCCTGGTGGCACACGTGATGTGTTGGTGGAAATTAGGCAGAACTCTTTTAAGGTTCGCCCAGTTAAAGTCCCCAGTCACCACCACAGCCGCATCGGGATGTCTGTTCTGAAATCCGCACAACACATCGTACAGGACCGACAGAGCTGCGTTGGTGTCTGCTTGCGGTGGGATATAAACGGCTGTAATGATGACCGTGCTAAATTCCCGGGGAAGATAAAATGGACGGCATATGATGGTCAGCTGTTCCAGGTTCGGCGAGCAGGAGTGGGAGAGGAATCTGGTGTTGTTGGCGTTACACCAGCGGTTGTTTACCATTAGGCAGACGCCTCCACCTTTGGATTTCCCCGACTCTCCCGTTCTGTCGCTGCGGAACACGGAGAAGGCCTCGGCTGGACGTATGGCTTCATCCGGCACCAGTAGGTTCAACCATGTTTCCGTCAGACAGAGGACGCAACAGTTCCTCGTGTCTTGCTGGAATTAAATCCTCGCTCGAAGTTCATCCATCTTGTTCTCCAGTGACTGGACGTTAGCAAGAAGGATGCTTGGCAGAGGTTGACGGTAAGGTTGCGTCCTCATTCTGACCCGAATGCCGCCTCGTTTACCTCGGTGCTTCCTTCGTGGGCCCGATCGTGGAACAGCGGCTCCATTTTTGTTGTTGTTGTTGTTGTTGTTGGGAGTGTTCCCGTGTAGGATTTCCGCTGGCCACTCTGCTTCCACGGATAAAAAGTCCCAAAGTTGTAAGTTTAGGGAAATTTTTTTATCCAAGAGTGCATCGCGGTCGTATGAGGTAACTGGCGAAGCTTTTTTGGCGTACATAATGATAAAAAATGGAAAAAAATACTAAAAAGTGCAAGAGGCAACCGGAGCGCCGGCGCAGGCGACCGCTAGGGGCGGCGCCACTATCACCACTGCAGTCTTGTAATGGGATCACTTTGGGGTCAGCAATTTGTCGTGTTCAAAATTTCCAAATCCAGAATGATGCGTTGAAACTGGAACTTTGAGCTATGGAGAGTTTATTGGGCGGTTTGAGAATCTACCATAAAAAAAATCCTTTATAGTAATATAGTAGCACAGTAGTATAGATAGTAATGTATATAAATGCATTCATGTAATGTATACTGTAATATACACACATTGATTTGTTCAATGGATTAGTTCAATCGGTAATGTTATATAGAGTAGATGTGTTGCGAGGTGTATATATATATATATATACATATATTTACTCACAGGAACTGCACGGCACAACACAGCCTGCTATATCTTGCAAGGGAAGCTGCTATTGGTCAGATCTGAACAGAGACCTCGCGGCTCGCGCGCTGTTAAATCTCCTATTATGTGATTGGCCCAAACTGAGGCTGCTGACACGAACCCATCGCTGATTGGATAAATTATTATTTAAAAAGTCAGCCAAAACTCAAAGCTTTTAGACAATGACAATGGCGGCTTATTATATTATATGTTAGGGTTAGGGTTAGGGTTTTTTTTTTTTTCCTCAACACTTATATTTTATATATATCACAAAATTCATAATTTATGAAATTACAATCTACAGGATATAGAAAAAGGTTATTCAAACAATCACATAAATGTATGAGACATGCATCAAGAGCGAGCTCAGAAACAGGTCATTGTTCAATATAGTGTTTTGAATTTGATTATGAAATTATTTCCACATTTTATTTATATAAGTTAAACTATCTTTCAGTTAATTGTAACTGTTGGCCAAATTGCAGCAGAAGAGTTATATATATAATAACAATTTCAATTTTATTTTTATTTAATAATGCTATTATTTGTATTTATTTTATATTTAACAAATACACATCGATTTTAAGCTATTGACAATGAAATACCGAAGACCAGAACCTGGAATTGTGCAAACCATGTCACAACATTATTCCTGTAAAATCCTAAAATATAGATCCATGTGTGATGCAGAGGTGTGCGGATAGATACATACATTGATACTAAGGCTTGTAGACAATTCCATAGTCAATGGGATCAAAACCAAAAATGGGATCAATTCATTATCCTCACTCCAATAGTTTTGTCCTCCATGTGGATTTTCAGACTAGAGTTTGTCCACGTGGTTAACGCGAGATTTCTGCACGCACCAAACATGAGCGGCCACGCACCACCTGATCGACACCAGCCCATCCACATGTCGATATCGGGAGCTTGTATCAGATCTATCAACTTGTAACCTTTTCGCCGAATTAATATCTTTGACGACTGTGTGGTGGCTCTTAAAAGAGACGTTTTTGTTGGAGTGCGGTGCGTGTGTCGAGGCGCGCTCTCCGCGGATGCGGCGGGCCTGCTGGATGTCCTTGGGCATGATGGGGACTCTCTTGGCGTGGATGGCGCACAGGTTGGTGTCCTCAAACATACCGACCAGGTAAGCCTCGCTGGCCTCCTGAAGAGCCATGACAGTGGAGCTCTGGAAGCGCAGGTTGGTCTTGAAGGATTTATTGTGTTTTAGATTTTCTGCAATTTTATGTTTTACATTTTTTGCATATATTGTGTATTTTCATTTTTAGCATTTTCTGCATTCATTGTGTTTTTCATTTTTACCATTCTATTTGGATGTTTTACATTTCATGTTTTAGTATTTATGTTTTACAATGTGTTTTATATTATTATCTCTTTATGTGATTAAATGGGTGGCATGTAAAAAATTATCTAAATCTATTTAATCACATAAACATATATGCACACACAGAATGAAGAACACAACCTCAGTCACATCTTTTTTTCCAGCACACAGTGTTAATTCCCACAGACATGCCAACCTTGGATTCCTCTGCTGCTATTGTTGTTTTCGGCCTTGCCACAATGCAGGTGCAAGAGCAGGAAGAACACCCCTCCACTCCACTACTTCACGCATCAAAAAGTTTGCCTTATCTTGAACATGTACAAATCAGTGACGCCAAACTGACCATATATTATTTCTAACTCCCCAAAATAAAGTGTTCGTCTCAGGCAGCTGCTCTCGAGCACATCTTTGATCTGACCCTTGCACAAGTAAAAACCAATATCTGCCTCTTTATTTAAAACCATCGACTGACAAACTGCAGATTAAAGTGAACCTTTAATTTTTGTAACAGAGGTTGTGTTCCATTCTGAGACTGGCTGTGTGATTGGCTGTTGCCTTCAGTAACTGCTGAGAACTGTTTTAACAAAGAAAAACGTTGAACACTATCAGTGCCAGGAAGGCATACATTGAGTGTTTGCACAGCTTACTATTTACAGCACTATGCCCCTCAATCATATTGCTGGGTGTTTCTCTCATTCAATGATTTAACAGTCCAACTCCGGTCACAGGTAAAATCTTACTGTGCTAAAAAACAAACCACAATGCTCTGTCAAGCCCCCTGGGATTATTCTTATCTTCACATAAGGTTGAGTGAGATGGTATGTGATCTGGCCTTTACAATACAATTTTTTTACAATCATTTGAAAGAATAATCTCTTCATGTGAGCACTGAGAGACTCATTAAAACCCCAAAGCAATGTGTTTTAAAAGCTACGTAACATACAAAGAGGCTATTGTCCTATATAAAACATATGAAACATCATTCAAAGAATTGATCATCTGCATTTTTCTCTCACAAACCTCTAGCTCATCAGAGATGCTATCACTTGGGTGGAAGATATAGGTCAACCACTTATGGTGGTAGGCCTCGATCAGGCCAAAGCCTTTGATAGGGTTTAATGGGGTTTAATGTCAAAGGCTTTAGAGGGAATAGGTTTAGGGAATGGTTTTGTTTGGGGGGGCTGCGTATGTTGTATGCGGCCGTGGGGAACCAGTTCGTGTTAACGGTCCCCTCGGCAAATTTTTTGGTTGCATTCAGGGGTAAGACAGGGGTGTCTGCTTTCACTCCTGCTCTACATCCTTTACATGGCGCCCATAGCGGCAGCCATTCAGGCTGACCTGTGAGTGAGAGGTCTGCTGGTACCAGGCAATGGTGGCCTCAGGGTCAAACAGTATCAGTATGCGGATGATACTACTCTGCTACTGGAAAGTGACGCCTGCCTGCTCCTTTCCTTCGCGATCTTCCAGGTTTTGGCCAAGTTTCTGGCGAGGACTTAAATCTCGTAATATCTTCGGTCGTTCTTTGGGCGGTGGAGGGGAGGGACAGACGTACTAGGGGGGCTGTCGCTCTGCGTGGGACCTCTGGGATTACCAGGGTGGACTTTGTGGCAGCCCACAGCACCACGGCCAATTGGAACAGCTGAATTGAAGCAGTCCAGAAGAGAGTTGCCCTCTGGAAATCCATAATTAATGGATTGTGTAGATGGAATTATGATCAGGCAACATTTGAGAAATGCACACTTGGAAAATATGAAACGCCTGCATGATTTACACGGTTACACGTCGGTTATTTTTTTTAACTATTATCCCCTACATATTAAACATTTCAATTATATTATTCTGAGAAAACTGCCTTGTCCGAACTCAGAAAGATCGTAAGGAAGCAACTAATCACACTTGGGCGGGCTGAGTGGCACCAAAGGAAGGGTAAGGAAAGTGCCCGAAAACACAGGGCATTCATTTCCAACTCCTTTGGCTTCACCAAGAAACTACTGGGGCAGAAGAAAAGCGGCAACCTCATGTGCTCTTTAGAGGAGGTCAACTACCACCTAAACATCACCTTCAGCAACACTGCAAGGGAGCAAGACCTTGGCCTATGTGAGGCACTCGTAAAACCTCCAGTGCCAGTGACCCAATTCAACACTTCTGGGCCCACCCTGAAAGAGGTCAAAGAAGTAGTAATGGCTACAAGAGCATGTTCTGCCACGGGTCCCAGCTGAGTTCCCTACAGGGTCTATAAGCTGTGCCCAAGGCTACTTGTGCGACTTTGGAAGTTCCTGAAGTTGATCTGGCGGAGAGGAAAGGTCGCTGCCCAGTGGAGGTCTGCGGAGGGTGTCTGGATACCAAAAGAAGATAACTCAAATAACATTGAGCAGTTCTGTATTATCTCACTGCTCTGCTTCGAAGGGAAGATCTTCTTCAAGATTATGTCCCAACGGTTAACAGAGTTTTTCCGAATGAACGGGTATGTGGACACCTCAGTACAGAAGGGTGGAGTCCCAGGAGTACTTAGATGCCTAGAGCAGGGGTAGTGACTCAGCTGATCCAAGAGGCACGGGAAAGCAGAGGAGACCTTGCAGCACTCTGGCTGGACCTAACCAACACCTATGGATCCATTCCACACAAGCTCATGGAAACAGCACTCACAAGACATCATGTGCCAGATGCGATCTGAAAACTCATTCTGGACTATTACAACAACTATTCTATTCTATTCTACGATTCAAGCTCTCTGGTCCTGAAGAAAGGTAAAGTGGCTGACCGGTTCCGCTTTACCGTGGGAGGGACACAGATTCCATCAGTGACAGAGAGACCAGTCAAGAGCCTAGGGAAGATCTTTGATAGCTCCCTGAGGGATACAGCCGCACTCTAACAAACCAGGAGCGACCTGGCAAACTGGCTCACTACAATCAACAAGTCGGGGCTCCCAGGGAAAAATGCCTGGATGTACCAACATGGAGTCCTGACGAGGTTACTCTGGCCCCTTCTTGTTTATGAGGTGCCTATGACAACTGTGGAGGCTCTGGAGAAGACCATCAGACAGTTTCTGCGGAGGTAGTTGGGGCTCCCTCAGTCCCTATGCAGCCTTGCCCTGTATGCCCTGTCTTACAATATGAACAACAAGCACTCCTGGACGTCCGTTCGATTAATATTATATATTAATTAATTAATATTATATAATATATCAATTAATACTGACTTTTTTGCAACTTACCGGAGTACGTGCTGTGATCCCTTTGTCCTGCCGCCGCTGTGTTTACCAATACGCCGGCGGAGGAGAAAGACAAGAGGCAAACTTGCCGGAATTCTATGCAGATCTTGGACAAGATACTGCAACCCGCCGCTACCGAGCATTTTACTGGCAAATGTTCAATCCCTGGACAATAAAATGGACGAACTACACGCACAGATTATTTTCCAGAAGGACATCACTGGCGTTCACAGAAACCTGGCTGGACATTACGATGCCGGACTCTGCTGGATTTTCCATCTACCGGCATGACAGAACCACGGAGTCAGGTAAACGCAGAAGTGGTGGGGTCTGCATTATGATTAACTCTCGCTGGGGTTCAGATATATCAGTACGTTCAAAACACTACTTTCCAGACCTGGAGCTCTTAACTATGAATGTCCGTCCCTTCTACCTCCCGCGGAAAATTCAGCTCCGCTATAATCACTACAGTCTACATACCCCAGCAGGCGGATAAGACATGCGTGTTAGAGGACCTTTACGGAGTAATCAATGGACTGGAGAACGCTCACCCTGAGGCAGCTTCTATTGTTTGTGGCTGCTTCAATAGGGCTAATATGAGGAAAGTTTTGCCTTAATATCACCAGCATATCAACTTTCCTACCAGGGATGATCAGACTCTCGAGCATTGTTATTCATAACTACGGGACAGCTACCAAACCCTCCCCCGCCCTGCCTTTGTTAAGGCGGAACACACCTCCATTCTTCTCTTACCAACCTACAGACAACGATTAAAGCAAGGAAAACGGGTTTGTTGAACAGGACTGTTTCGAAACCACGGACTGGCAGATGTTTTCTGTTGCAGGTCATGGGGGCATCGATGCATACACAGACTCTGTCTCAGCTTACATCTCCAAGTGCATTGATGACGTCCGAAAGTCAAGGTCAGGACTTTCCCCAACCAGAAGCCCTGGGTTAATGGTGATGTCTGTGCTAAGCGCCGAGCACGGTCCTCCGCCTATAGCTCTGAGGACATGGAGGCCTTGAGGAAGTGCAGATATGACCTTCGGAAAGCCAACAGAGATGCCAAAAGAGCCTACAGGGTCAAGCTGGAGTCGGACTACTGACCCCAGACACATGTGGTGTGGACTGTGCACCATCACAGACTATAAAGGGAGAAACAGGAGTGATGCCCAGCCGGCCGCCTCTCTTCCCGATGAGCTCAACACCTTCTACGCACGGTTCGTGGCGAGCAACACTATCCCGGCTGCAAGGCTAGGGGCGGACCAGGATGACTGCACTCTGTTCCTGTCTATGGCTGACGTGAGGCGAGCCCTTAAAAGAGTAAACCCTCGGAAGTCTCCAGGGCCTGATGGCATTTCAGGCCATGTCCTCAGAGCGTGCGCCGACCAGCTGGTGGAGGTATTCACCTCCATATTCAACCTCTCCCTGATCCAGTTTACAGTCCCCATCTGCTTCAAACAGACAACCATTGTCCCGGTACCAAAGAAAAAACCCATCACCTGCCTGAATGACTATCGCCCCATAGCACTGACCTCTACTACTAGCGGCTAGTTGGAACCCACATCTGCTCCTGCCTTCCTGACACCCTGGACCTCCTTCTTTCAGGTTTTGGCCAAGTTACTGGAAAGTGACGCCTGCCTGCCCCATTCTTCGGGATCTTCCATGTTTTGGCCAAGTTTCTGGCGAGGACTTAAATCTCGTAATATCTTCGGTCGTTCTTTGGGCGGTGGAGGGGAAGGACAGATGTACCAGGGGGGCTGTCACTCTGCGTGGGACCTCTGGGATTACTCGGGGTGCACTTTGTGGCAGCCCACAGCACCACGGCCAATTGGAACAGGTGAATTGAATCAGTCCAGAAGTGCATATCGCCCGAACCGATCTACGGACGACGCCATCGCCCTGGCAGTGCACACCCTCTCCCACCTGGACAAGAGCAACACATACGTGAGGATGCTCTTTGTAGATGACAGCTCAGCAGTCAACACAATTGTGCCCGTTAAGCATGCTCCCAAGCTCAGGATCCTGGGTCTTAACACCTTCCTCTGTAACTGGATCCTGGACATCCTGACGGGCAGACTCCAGGTGGTGAGAATGGGAAATCTCTCCTCCTCTGCACGGACCCTGAGCACCAGAGCGCTGCAGGGCTGCGTACTCAGTCCCCTCCTCTACGCCCTGTTCACACATGACTGTGTGGCCATGCGCAGCACCAACACCATCCTGACGTTTGCGAACGACACTACCATCCTAGGTCTCATCTCCAACAATGATGAGTCCTCCTACAGAAAGGAGGTCAGCGTCTTGGGAACATGGTGCCAGGATAACAACTTCTCTCTAAATGTCTGCAAGACTAAAGACATGATCGTGGACTACAGGAAACGACAGCAGGGGGGCATCCACATCAACGGAGATGAAATGGAGAGAGACTCCTGCTTCAAGTTCCTCGGTGTGTCCATCAGTGATGACCTCTCCTGGTCCAGGCAATCGGACGCAGCAATAAAACCTGCCCAAAAGCGCCTATTCTTCCTGAGGAGACTCAAGAAGTTTGGCATGTCTGTCAGGACTCTCACCAGCTTCTACCGATGCACCATTGAGAGCATTCTCACTGGCTGCATCACCTCCTGGTATGGCAGCTGCTTCGCTGCTGATCACAAGGCGCTCCAGAGGGTGGTGAAGACAGCGGAGCACATCATTGGCTGCCACTTCCCCTCCATGCAAGGCATCTACCACACACGATGCCTTAGGAAAGCACGGAAAATCCTAAAGGACTACAGCCACCCAGGCTACGGACTGTTCACGCTGCTACCGTCTGATACCGGAGCATCCGTGCACGGACTACCATCACAAACAGTTTTTACCCTCAGGCCATCAGGCTTCTCAACCTGCAACATCTGTAGTCACCTATGAAAATTAAATGTACATCACCACAACTACATTCACATATCCACCGGCACTCCTTCCCCTTATAATTATATCCATATCTTGTGCAATAGACTGACCTATTTCTGTTGGAAATGCTATAATGTTCCAATTATTTTAGTTTCTGTTTTAGGATTATTTTTCTTATTTTCATTTTATGTACATACACTGTGACCTCTTGCCCTTATTTGTAACATCGACTCTTACTCTTTTGTAAATGTTTTGAAATTTGACTCTTATTTTATTTTTTTTAAATTATATTTTATCTTTTTATGCCCACTACGCAGTTGTTGCCTGTCATTCCACAAGAATTTCATTGTACCAAATGACCTTGTCTTGTACTGTACACTTGACAAATAAAACACTTTGAACTTTGAACTTTGAACTTTATGGGAATTCCACCAAGCTGCAGCTTCCCTTTAGCAGTTTGACAGAAGAATTCAAGGTCACACGCGCAAGGGAGGTGACGATGTACAGAGATTCCTCTGATGTTAAAGTTGCCACAGCAGGAATCTGTGTGAAGACCGGTAGGAAGTGGCAGGCACAGGAAGCAGTGCACAGAGCAGAGGCACGGCTGCGGCATAGCACTTTGGTCGGCAATGTGGCAGTGGGGCGGGCAGGACTGCGCAGTTTTCCCAAGCCACACTGCAACAAAGCCAGAGGGAGGGAGAAGCGTCAACTGGTTCAGGATACGAGCAGAGGTGGAGGCAGACCGCTGAACCAAGACGGTCCGCATGTACCAACAAGGTGCCTGGACTAGGTGGGAATATGCAGAACAGTGTAAGATCACCTGTTCAGAGCTCTGGAGAGCCAAACTAATGCGCATAAAGTTCCTCATCCTATCAGTGTATGATGTTCTCCCAAGCCCAGCCAATCTGCGTCGTTGGGGCCTGGCTGACACGCCGGCATCCTTACTGTGCCAAAGAAGCGGCACCATGGAGCAAATCCTGAGCTGCTGTTCGAAGGCATCGGGGGTTGGGCGGTACCACTGGCGCCACGACCAGGTCCTTAGGGCTTTGGTAAACACAACCAGTGGTTCAGAACAGCAAGAATCAGCACACCCCCAAGCAGTCCATCAACTTTGTCAAAGCTAGGGAGAAGGTACAACATCAGCGACGCTCCTTGGGTGGGCTTCTTGCCACTGCAAGGGACTGGAACCTCCAAGTTGATCTGGGAAAGTAGCTCAAGTTCCCAGAACACATCTCAACCACTTCACTCCGCCCAGACATGGGGTTAACATCAGAGTCTACTAAGCAAGTTGTCATAGTGGAACTTACTGTCCACTGCCATCCAAAATATCTTGGAGGCTGATGAAAAAGCCCACGATGGCTGTGGATCCGGATGGGAGATCCGTGGAGTTGCAGGCCACTTGGACACAAGCCGGGGACTGATCACCCCTGGCTCGGTCGCCCGTGTGAGGGTGTCTGATGATTAGGACCCGAATCACCCTATGACCCTGGGTACATCACTGAAGACTTGTCCAAGTAGCACCACATGGTGTATTCAACTGTTGGTACACTAGGGTGCATGCATTTATTTTGGAACTGAAACTGTAGTCGGCAATTCAACATAACTGTTTGGGAATCTCAGAATTATTCCACGTACCCCACTTTTACAATCATGGACCTAGACCAAACGATGTCGTCATAATGTGTCCCTCACCCAACCAACCCTCCAGAGGACCGGAAAACGACAACAACGGAGAATCATCGGAAATTAACTGAGATCACGATCCCAATGGAGTTA
The DNA here is from genome assembly GCF_960531495.2 of Zeus faber. Classification (NCBI taxonomy): domain Eukaryota; kingdom Metazoa; phylum Chordata; class Actinopteri; order Zeiformes; family Zeidae; genus Zeus; species Zeus faber. Next base: position 201,804 of record NW_028293179.1, on the reverse strand, counting down.
TGTGCTTGTAACCTCTGTCGCCTCGGAGAGGAATTGACACTACAGTTTTCAAAGACCTGTATTTTAAACGGGTGACATCCTGTCAACGGAAAAAGATTGGTCACATCTGTGTATCTTCCTCGTCACCATTGATATCATCCTGCTGATCACACGACACTGGAACACAGTTCCACAGTGAGATAGATAACAGGCACTCTACCCCACACTCTGTCACTAGCTTGGTACACCCATTTTTAAATGTTGACTCCACTGGAGATTAATTCCAAAAAATATGTGTCGGCGGTTTTCTTTTAATTTTTTTGAATCCTTCAGTGAAAGAATACTATGGTGCAGATCATTCATGATATATACCATATACCATACCACCGTTCCTTCTCTCGCCTACTGTATATTATGACAAGAAACTAGATGCTTAGCATGGGCTACATGTTCTCCAACCTATACTAATATACAGTAAAATCCGAATGATAGAGACGGGTAACAGTATTTAGCTATAATTCTTTTGACAATTCAACTGCACTAAGGTATGGAGAAGATTAGTTACGACTGCAACTATTACTCTAGCCTACTCAACTATAGTCCATTCACGTGCTGGAATTATTTTCCATTTTCCCTCATGTTTTCTATACACTTGTTCTGATACAAGAAGTAACTGTTACCCTGGAGTTCCAGCAGGAATAACCACTGCATGTAATCATACTCAGATTATTTATACAATCGGACAGGCAACAATTCCAGACATCTATTGGCTATGTGGACACATGGTGTACGCAAGTCTGCCCAAGAACTGGGCTGGCATTTGCACACCTATTTTGTTAGATATGCCATTGATGTACAAACAGGGAATTTGTAGAAGAAGAAAAAGTCTTTATTCGTCACGCAACACACCACACTACAACACATGCTTGCACACACACACACATGCACATGCTTTGATGGTGGCCAGTGAAATGGATCCTCTGCATTTGACCCATCCTGGCTTGTCCTTCCTCCAGGGGCACAGCCAGGAGCCAGGAGCAGCATACGTAGACGCGCCCGGGGACCAGGTGATAAGTGTCCATCGCTGGTCAGACGAGGATGTGTGCATGTTTTTGAGGGGGGTCCTTACTGACGTGAGGTGGAGGAAACCCCATGTGAGCACGGGGAGAACATGCAAACTCCACACAGAAAGGCTCCTATTTGGGAGATAACCCGCCGGAGTGGCGATAGTGGTGCCGCCCCTAGCGGTCGCCTGCGCCGGCGCTCCGGTTACTCTTTCACTTTTAATATTTTTTTCCTTTTTTTATCATAATGTACGCCAAAAAAACATCGACAGTTGCCCCATACGACGCGATGCGCTCATGGTTATAAAAATGTCCCTAAACGAACAACTTTGGGACTTTTTATCCGAGGGAGCCGAGTGGCCAGCGGAAATCTTACGCGGGAATACTCCCAACGACAACAACAACAACAACAAAAATGGAGTCGCTGTTCCACGAGCCGGCCCACGGAGGAAGCACCGAGGTAAACGAGGTGGCATTCGGGTCAGAATGAGGACGCAACCTTACCGTCCACCTCTGCCAAGCATTCTTCTTGCTAACGTCCAGTCCCTGGAGAACAAGATGGATGAACTTCGAGCGAGGAATAAATTCCAGCAAGACACGAGGAACCATCCTCTGTCTGACGGAAACATGGCTGAACCCACTGATGCCGGATGAAGCCATACATACGTCCAGCCGTGGCCTTCTACGTGTTCCGCGGCGACAGAACGGGAGAGTCGGGGAAATCCAAAGGTGGAGGCGTCGCCGAACCTGGAACAGCTGACCATACTATGCCGTCCATTTTATCTCCCCTGGGAATTTAGCACGGTCATCATTACAGCCGTTTATATCCCACCGCAAGCAGACACCGACGCAGCTCTGTCGGTTCTGTAAGATGTGTTGTGCAGATTTCAGAACAGACATCCCAACGCGGCTGTGGTGGTGACTGGGGACTTTAACAGGGCCAACCTTAAAAAAGTTCTGCCTAATTTCCACCAACACATCACTTGTGCCACCAGGGGAGACAGAACTTTGGACCATTGTTACACACCTTACAAGAATGGATACAAGACCGTCTCGCTCCCTGCTTTCGGAAATCAGATCACGCCACGATCTCGCTGGTTCCTGTTTACAGGCCTCTGATCGCGCGGGATCTGGTGATGACGAGGGAAGTGAAGCGGTGGATGGACCAATCGGAGTCTGCGCTTCAGGACGCTCTGACTGACGTAGACTGGGACATGTTCCAATCAAGTTCAAGTGACGTCAGCGAGTTTACGGAGGTTGTAGTAAGTTTTGTAACTTCACTAGCGGATAATATCGTTCCCACGGTGAAAGTTCGGATATTTCCAAACCAGAAACCGTGGGTTGATAAATCCATCCGCTGCGCTCTGAATGCTCTCACGCCCGCTAACAACGACGGTCTTGTATCTGGTAATATGGACAATTACAAAGCGGCGTTGTACAATCTGCGGAGGGCGGTGAGGGACGCTAAACGGGCGTACAGAGAGACAGTGGAGCTACAGATGGAGCGGGGGGAAACAAGACGCTTGTGGCAGGGGCTGCGGACTATTACGAATTACAAGAGCAGCTCCCCCCCAGCCACGAGGGTGGACGCCTCCCTAGCCAACCAACTGAACTCCTTATATGCGCGGTTCGAGTCTGGCAGCAACACCGCTAGCGCGCCGGCTAATTGGAGTTACACCGCTGGGGATGAGCGCGCATTCTCAGTGTCCGTGCACGAGGTCAGGAGGGCTTTGATGCAGGTGAACACCAAGAAAGCTGCGGGCCCGGATGGCATAGCTGGGCGAGTACTGAAGACCTGTGCTAACCAGCTAGCTCCGGTGTTCACTACAATATTCAACATCTCCCTGGCTGAATCAGTGGTACCGTCCTGCTTCAAGAGGTCCACCGTCGTTCCTGTCCCGAAGATCGCCTCTCCAACCTGCCTGAATGACTACCGTCCGGTGGCCCTCACCTCGGTGGTCATGAAGTATTTTGAGAGGCTGATCAAGGATTACATCTGCGCCTCCCTTCCCCGCACCTTGGACTCATTGCAGTTCGCGTACCGGCAAAACAGATCCACGGATGACGCGGTCTCCCAGGTACTGCACACCACGCTCACACATCTGGATGGCCAGAAGGGGGCCTAGGTGAGAATGCTGTTCATCGATTATAGTTCAGCTTTCAACACCATAGTCCCCACCAGACTGGCTGTCAAGCTGATGGAGCTCGGACTGAATGCTCCGCTGTGCGCCTGGATCCTGGACTTCCTCACAGCCCGCCCCCAGGTGGTCAGGGTGGGGAAGTACATGTCAAGCTCCCTCACCCTGAATACAGGATCCCCCCAGGGCTGCGTCCTCAGCCCCCTACTGTACTCCCTGTACACACATGACTGTGTGGCCAGGTCCAGCTCCAACACCATCATCAAGTTTCATCATCAAGTTTGCTGACGACACCGTGGTCGTGGGCCTGATCACCGACTGCGATGAGAAGGCCTACCGCGAGGAGGTGGCTGACCTGTCACTCTGGTGCCAGGACAACAGCCTACACCTGAACATCAGCAAAACCAAGGAGCTGATTGTGGACTTTAGGCGTGGATCACAATCGAGGACGCACGCGCCCTTGTGGATTAATGGGACTTCTGTCGATAGGGTGAGCAGCTTCAGATATCTGGGAGTCCACATCACAGAGGACTTAACATGGACTGTACACACAGACACTCTGGTGAGAAAGGCGAGGCAGCGTCTCTACCACCTCAGGCAGCTGAGGAAATTCCGGGTCTCGGTGAGGATCCTCAAGTCCTTCTACTCTGGAGCAGTGGAGAGCATCCTGACAGGCAACATCACTGCCTGGTTTGGGAACTGTACTGCCCAGGACAGGCGGGCCCTGCAGAGGGTGGTGCGTTCAGCTGAACGTACCACTGGAACTACCCTCCCCCCCTTGCAGGAGTTATACACCAGGAGGTGTAGTAGCAGAGCCCGTAGGATCATGAAGGATCCTCATCACCCCAACAACGGACTGTTTCAGCTGCTGCGGTCAGGCAAGCGCCTCCGCAGTCACGCAGCGAGGACAGAGAGGCTGAGGCGGAGTTTTTTCCCGCAAGCCATAAGAACTGTCAACGCTGACCTCACCAGGGGTCCTAACTGAGCCATACACTAGGCTCCACTACCTACTGTACTGTATGTAGCATACTGTACCGCATACTGTATCACTGTTCAGGGTTGTTCATGATGCCGTATTGCTGCGCCGTACTGTTGTATACTGTGCTGTATTATCCCAAACACTACTCCCTCTATTCACATTCACATGCCACTTTAATTCACATGCCACTTTAAATGCACATATCTGTATATACATAGGCATATTCCTTCTATCTATTCCATTTTATTTCAATTTATTTTTATTGTATTTTATTCTTTATATTTTTATCTTATTCTATAAGTATTCCACTTACTGTATTACGTTTTAGGAGTCAGTTAGTCGGTCTATTAGAAAGGAATTTTCTACTTTTTATTTTATTTTTTATTTTTTCCTAGGACATATTGTGTGCTATCACCGGGTGCGTTGCATTACATTTCACTGCATATATGTATGGAAGTATGTATATGTATGTGACAAATAAAAAATCTTGAATCTTGAATCTTGTATTGTATGAATGAAAAACCAAGCTGACACTTAGGACCCATTTGCTTGGCTCAAAGATGTGCTGGGACTATGGATTTATACGCTCATAAAGATACTGAAACCTGGTAGTGGTAATGTTTTTGATGCTATGCTGCTGATTAGCATGTGTAATAACTATCCTTCACAAGATGATTACTAATATGATGGCAGGAGAGTGTCTTCAGACCACAAGATATTTGGAAACTACCTTAAGATGATGAAATTGAGATGTGAAGATATGGAATATCTCCATGTAATTCATTCCATAATATGATTCATGATTTTTTTGTTTTCTGGTTAGAATTGTAGAATAGCTTCACACTGGAACTTTATCCTCAGTGCATCTTGGGTTTGTTCCATAGTGTGTTGTATTGTCATGGTATAGATAATCCCTTATTGGTCTTTTACTCTTCTCTAGTTAAATGTGGGAAAAGGGTTTTGGCCAAGTTAAGGTGGAGATGTTCTGCGATTTATGTGTGGGATGGTTTTTTTTATTTTTTTATTGATATTGTTCCGGTTTTTATTCGATTTATGTCTCCCAGTTGATTTCTATTTGAGATTCCTGCATACAACTGGCGATACTGTTTTAATCGTTATCTTTGTTTTTCTAGTTTGTAAAAGGACCATTTTTGTACTATACTAATTCTAATACTCAATGTATGCTTTCCCGACACCGAAAGCATTTCATGTTTTTCTTTGTTAAAACAGTCCTCGGGAGTTACTGAACGCAACAGCGAATCACAGGGCTTGTCTCGGGATAGGCCCAATCTCTGCATAAAAGCTTGCTTCTTCAAATGCAAAACTAGAATGGACAGCATTCACTGTTTTAAATGTGCGTCTGTATCTTTATTCACTTTATTCTGCAGAATAAATATATTTAATACTCTGACTTTTGGTCCTAATAGCAAAGCAGGTTTACCTCAATGACCCTGCAGTGAGAATTCTCCCACACTCGCCAAAAAGCAGTACCACCATGCTGATAGGCAAAGGCACCAATGCTCTTTTCCAGCATTTTCAACAATGCAGTTACTAACTCTGATCCCTTCAGTACGTATAAGCAGTTTGCTTTTTATGAGAGACTTCTGTGGAGGGGAGCAACCTTTTTGCCATTTTTGGCAAAAACAAAACACAGCTGCAAGATGGAGCCGGTTGGGGTGTCACAGTTGGTTCCCAGGCCCGGACTGACTGTGGCGACCTAGTACCAGTGGAAGGAGGTGACCTGGTAGCTCTTCAGGAAGATGTTGCTGCTGGGGTCCCTGAGACTGAAGGTGGAGGACATACTCTGCCTTCCGTCAAACAATACAGAAAGGAGCTACAATGTGACAATCCAGAGGCAGGAGCTGTGTGACAGGGTCCTGGAGGAGAACAGGCGGCTGGTTGGAGTGAGGCTGATCTCCCCTTTCAACATGCAGGGCACCGAAAGACCGAACTTCCGGGTTGTCATGACACACATTTACAACCCCTTTATGTCGGATCAGGCAGTGTCGACATCCTGGTGAGTTTTGTGGAGGTGCTGACGGCTCTGGTGCGCTTAAATGACATCAACGGCTTCTGGTCAGGCAAGCGCCACTTTCAAGTCCTCCTGAGGCAGGATGCAGCAGGGGTCAAGGGGTTGGCTCATTGTGTCTTCAACATCAGGGCAGACAGGAGCTACCTCTTCTATGCAAGGCAGCCTGTTTTCTGCTGTAGGTGCAGGGCCAGTGGCCACACGGGGGGAGCATGTGACCACCAAGGTGAAGGTTCTGTCAGGCTTCTGGGCATGAAGCAATGGACTGCCCTGTGCTCAAGGCCGATCGTATTTGCGGGTCATCCAAGCACCTCGCCAAGGGGTGCAGCAGGACCTATGCGGCTGCTTTGAGAGGCAAAGGGGGTGCCAGGAGGGGGCCGGACGGCCCAACTGTGGAGCCTGCACCTCCTCCTTCTGCGGCTACGCTGGCGACTTCAATGCCGTTACCCCGCGTTCCGGTGTGTCAGCCTTGGGAGGGCCCTGGTGCTGGCCAGGCCTGGGTGGTGGTCTTGGCTCCTCCTAGGGGGGCCCCTTCAGCATTTGCTCCCACACCGTCAGCTCCTCCTGGGGCGGGACTCCCTGCTGCAGCCAATCTGACGGCAGCTCCAACTGTGGCAGCGGCTCCTGGGGCATCTCCCCCTGTGGCGTCTCATCTGGCGGTGTCCCTAACTGCGGCGGCTGTTCCAGCGGCGGCCTCCCCAGTAGCGAATCCACTTGCAGATCCTCCTGGGCCAGAGGCCCTGGCAGTGGCTCAGAGGAAGAGGCGATCACCACCAGCCGGGCATGGAGGCCCCCAAGAAGCTGAAGGAGGTGGCAGAGGGGGACTTGGGGTGGGCGACCCTGACCGAGGGAGTAGTGGTGGAGGTCTGGGGGAGATCCCCCTCCCTCGGGGTCTGTCTCTCCACTTTGTGGAATGATGCTCACGAGGGGCTGGTGAGTTCCCCCGCTTCCCCCAACAACGGGTCCTATTCCTGGGCTGACCTGATGGATGAGATGCCGGGAGACATTGTGTTGGGGTTGTATGACCAGTATTGGATTTGGTTCTGTATTTTCTTATGTTTAGTTTTGTGTTGTGGGGTTTTGATGCATGGTGGTGCAGTGTGCTTAGTTAGGGCTGGGCTACAGGAGTGGCAGCGGCTGCCCTCTTAAAGGGGCTGGGCTATAGGAGGGTAGTATAACTATCTACAGGAGGCAGCAGACCTCCCCTCCTTGCGTTGGAACATCTAACCCCCTGCTCTTACTGTCTTCATCGCTGGCAGCCCTAAACAGCTGCAAACAACAGCGTCCCACCCGATGAGTGGCAAGCCGCAGAAACACAAAGGCTCCCCAGACCAAACAAAGACATCTCAAAAGACAACAGGAGTTATATTTACAATGGGAGGACTTGTTCTAATTGACACAGAAATCATTTACATTAACACTCTGGAGAATCAGCAGAGAGAGAGAGAGAGAGAGAGAGAGAGAGAGAGAGATGCAAGCATGAAGTAGTGGGATTGGTTTTTGTTATATATTCCAATGTAGCAAATTAAATGCGATTCATTGTGATCAATAATATAATTCCCATTCCTATGCACTACAAAGACAATAAATAACCCTTTGTGAAAACAGCTATGTTATGTTAAGTAAAAGCATGGTGATGACATAAACACATGTTAAACCCTGGTAAACTATGTAGCCAAGTAGTGGAGATACTGTAGGAAAATCAAAGTATAGTGTGATTTTACCATAGTATAACCATGGTTCTTCTCTCGGCCAAAAACCACAGTTAACCATATGTCCGCTTACTATGGTAAAACCATGGTTAATATTTGTAGGGGTTGTCTTCTTTTTAGAAAGTTTGCCTCCCTCAAAGAGGCCTAGAACTCAAGCAGAGTGGATGTCTCAGATGTGTCTCTTACCATAGAGTCGCAGAAATGTGTATACTTTATATTTGCAAATGTTTAAACACAGCAGTCACCACTGGAAACAGCTGAAGACACGCTGAAATGTCTATTGGTACCAGCATGGGGCATCTGCCTCTTCTCCTGCTGTGTGGTGGTCCATTACACAGTCAAATTGATAATTCCTTAGATTATTTAATGACAATAATATATAAATATAGAAAAATTCCATTGAAAAGAGGAAAAGGCTCTCAAATGTAATTGACTGCTGGTGATTTTTTAAGGAGAAACTAACGCAATAATTTCAAACATCAAATCGCAGTTCTGAGGATTTGAACCGGCTCAGGGACACCCCATTGGATTTCTAGACCATGGCTTTAACCACTCACTTCAAAATGAAAGGAAATTCACATTTTGCATTGTTCACTCATATTCTTGTATCTGAATTACTGCATGGATGTATGAGGTAACATGTACAAAAGTACATTACATTCATTATGCATATTACAAAAAAGAGCCATAAGGAGAGTTAACAATGAGCATATTGTGAACATAGTAACACGCTGTATTTAAAGTCACAATGTGAAACCGTTTTTATAGAATTCAACCTTTAAATCATACTACTTTGACACACATGGAGCCATTGCGGCAAATGGGGTAGAAGAAGAAACCTTTGTGTCATGCATCTATGTCACTTCCGTAGTCAGACAGTTAAAGCGCAGCAGAGGGTGGTTTCGGTCTCACTTGTTTGTGAAAACTTTCTTCTCCGTATAGTTATGGATTACGCGAAGCGTGTACTGGAAGCTCTGAATGACATCTCGGACCTTAATCTGACCAGTGCAATAGATCCAAGTCAGTGTTAGCAGTGCGTACTGGACTTAATGTTCCGCAATGATGGTCAGTTTTCTGACAGCAACACTGAGAACGAAAGCGCCGCTGAATCGGATATTATCCTGGACTTGGAGAACATTTCAAATAACGGATTTCAACCTGACTGTGACGATGAAATGGAATATATTCAAAAACCACTGTAGGAGACCGACGATACACCCGTTGATGACGTGATGAAGTCCATTAAGGTTGATGAGAGATATTCAGATTTCAGGTTTTCCGAGACTCATATTGTTGATAAACTCTACATTTTGTTGAGTTGTCTGTACTTTTAAACTCAAACATAATTCTACTATAAAACATGTATACTCTTACTTTTAAATGAAAGCTTATTTAAAAACAAAAAAAGTTGTGTTGTTGACAGGTTTAACGCTGTTTGTGATTGGCCCATTCAGCATTATGTTAATTAGCCATGAGGCTTTGTTTGTCCGCCAAACACATTTGCATTCTGGGAGCTGGCTGAATGAAGCAAGTCTGGGTAAAACGTGGAAGTGATTGTCTCAGAATCACAGTTTGCCACAACCTTGTCAATATTAATTCATAGCTTTAAAAATATTTGCTTGATTTGCACAAGGAAGACCTTATTTGGAAGCTCTGATTCTCCACTTTCAAATGATGCAAAAAAGGGCAAAGCTGCCAAATGACCCTGAAGTGTGTGGTGGGTCCCATTTTAGAATGTGGGACCCAATTTCATAGATAGATGTGTCAGAAGACTTTGAGAGTGCAAAGAGCAGAACTAAACCAAATCAGGTTCCACCGAGATTTGCACTTAGATCACTGGATTCAGAGTCCGAAGTGCTTACCATTACTGCTCCGGCAGTTGAACCCTCGCCGCTCCCACCCTAAATGAGAAGCACCCACTAGATCAATGAGCCAAGATCAGCTGAAGTTGCTTAGAAAATCGAAAGGGCAGACTTAGTTTGGTTGGTTGTAGGCAAAGCCTTAGGAGAGTCAGCTATCAGTGGTTCATTTCCTTCATCCAAGCTACTATAGCTTTTATCCCATGAGATGGCATTGATTCAATCAAGTTCATTGCGACAAGCTCACGGTGACTGTAAAACGAACAATTCCGTCCCGTTACGCAATGACCTTCATGGGATTCAGGTTAGAATGATGGAAGGGAAAATTAACCCAGGCCGGTTCTCAAGGAATTGCATACAGCTTTGTGCCAAAGAAATTTTTTTGGGCAAGTTTTCTTTGATTGCTTATGGATTTCAAATGCTTTCATTAAGCTCTGCGTTAGACGGGATTTCTTGCTTTCAAATAAATGCCTACTGCCTGTAATAAACAGTCAACTTGTTAAAGAAGAGCACCAAATGACACGTGAGGTAATCAAACAACACAAATTTGCATTAGTGTCTGAAGACTTTCTGAGTGCGAAGTGCAGAAATAGGCCAATTCAGGTTCCACCGAGATTTGCACTCAGATCACTGGATTCAGAGTCCGAAGTGCTTACCAATACTCCTCCGGGAGTTGAACCCTGGACCACTCCAAATATATGTGAGACTCATGCCACTAGCTCAATGAGCCAAGTTCAGCTAAAGTTGCTTAGATAATCGGAACGGCAGACTTAGTTTGGTTCGTTGTAGGCAAAGTCGTAGGAGAGTCAGCTATCAGTGGTTCATTTCCTTCATCCAAGCTACTATAGCTTTTATCCCATGAGATGGCATTGATTCAATCAAGTTCATTGCGACAGGCTCACGGTGACTGTAAAACGAACAATTCCGTCCTGTTACGCAATGACCTTCATGGGATTCAGGTTAGAATGAAGGGAGGGAAAATTAACTCAGGCCGGTTCTCAAGGAATTGCATTCAGCTTTGTGCCAAAGACATTTTTTTGGGCAGGTTTTCTTTGATTGCTTATGGATTTCAAATGCTTTCATCAAGCTCTGCGTTAGAAGGGATTTCTTGCTTTCAAATAAATGCCCACTGCCTGTAATACACAGTCAACTTGTTCAAAAAGAGCACCAAATGACACGTGAGGTAATCAAACAACACAAATTTGCATTAGTGTCTGAAGACTTTCTGAGTGCGAAGTGCAGAAATAGGCCAATTCAGATTCCACTGAGATTTGCACTCAGATCACTGGATTCAGAGTCCGAAGTGCTTACCATTACTCCTCCGGGAGTTGAACCCTGGACCACTCCAAATATATGTGAGAATCATGCCACTAGCTCAATGAGCCAAGTTCAGCTAAAGTTGCTTAGATAATCGGAACGTCAGACTTAGTTTGGTTCGTTGTAGGCAAAGTCGTAGGAGAGTCAGCTATCAGTGGTTCATTTCCTTCATCCAAGCTACTATAGCTTTTATCCCATGAGATGGCATTGATTCAATCAAGTTCATTGCGACAGGCTCACGGTGACTGTAAAACGAACAATTCTGTCCTGTTACGCAATGACCTTCATGGGATTTAGGTTAGAATGAAGGGAGGGAAAATTAACTCAGGCCGGTTCTCAAGGAATTGCATTCAGCTTTGTGCCAAAGACATTTTTTTGGGCAAGTTTTCTTTGACTGCTTATGGATTTCAAATGCTTTCATCAAGCTGTGCGTTAGAAGGGATTTCTTGCATTCAAATAAATGCCCACTGCCTGTAATACACAGTCGACTTGTTCAAGAAGAGCACCAAATGACACGTGAGGTAATCAAACAACACAAATTTGCTTTAGTGTCTGAAGATTTTCTGAGTGCGAAGTGCAGAAATAGGCCAATTCCGATTCCACTGAGATTTGCACTCAGATCACTGGATTCAGAGTCCGAAGTGCTTACCATTACTCCTCCGGCTGCTGAACCCTGGACCGTTCCAAATTTATGTGAGAATCATGCCACTAGCTCAATGAGCCAAGTTCAGCTAAAGTTGCTTAGATAATCGGAACGGCAGACTTAGTTTGGTTCGTTGTAGGCAAAGTCGTAGGAGAGTCAGCTATCAGTGGTTCATTTCCTTCATCCAAGCTACTATAGCTTTTATCCCATGAGATGGCATTGATTCAATCAAGTTCATTGCGACAAGCTCACGGTGACTGTAAAACAAACAATTCCGTCCCGTTACGCAATGACATACATGGGATTCAGTTCAGAATGATGGAAGGGAAAATTAACCCAGGCCGGTTCTCAAGGAATTGCATACAGCTTTGTGCCAAAGAAATTTTTTTGGGCAAGTTTTCTTTGATTGCTTATGGATTTCAAATGCTTTCATTAAGCTCTGCGTTAGACGGGATTTCTTGCTTTCAAATAAATGCCTACTGCCTGTAATAAACAGTCAACTTGTTAAAGAAGAGCACCAAATGACACGTGAGGTAATCAAACAACACAAATTTGCATTAGTGTCTGAAGACTTTCTGAGTGCGAAGTGCAGAAATAGGCCAATTCAGGTTCCACCGAGATTTGCACTCAGATCATTGGATTCAGAGTCCGAAGTGCTTACCATTACTGCTCCGGCAGTTGAACCCTGGCTGCTCCCACCCTAAGTGAGAATCACCCACTAGATCAATGAGCCAAGTTCAGCTAAAGTTGCTTAGATAATCGGAACGGCAGACTTAGTTTGGTTGGTTGTAGGCAAAGCCGTTGGAGAGTCAGCTATCAGTTGTTAATTTCCTTCATCCAAGCTACTATAGCTTTTATCCCATGAGATGGCATTGATTCAATCAAGTTCTTTGCGACAAGCTCACGGTGACTGTAAAACGAACAATTCCGTCCCGTTACGCAATGACCTTCATGGGATTCAGGTTAGAATGAAGGAAGGGAAAATTAACCCAGGCCGGTTCTCAAGGAATTGCATACAGCTTTGTGCCAAAGACATTTCTTTGAGCAAGTTTTCTATGATTGCTTATGGATTTCAAATGCTTTCATCAAGCTGTGCGTTAGAAGGGATTTCATGCTTTCAAATAAATGCCCACTCCCTGTAATACACAGTGAACTTGTTCAAGAAGAGCACCAAATGACACGTGAGGTAATCAAACAACATAAATTTGCATTAGCGTCTGAGATCCTAGACAGATGTGTCAGAAGACATATTTAGTGCGAAGTGCAGAAATAGACCAATTCAGGTTCTACTGAGACTTGAACTCAGATCACTGGATTCAGAGTCCGAAGTGCTTACCATTACTCCTCCGGGAGTTGAACCCTGGACCACTCCAAATATATGTGAGACTCATGCCACTAGCTCAATGAGCCAAGTTCAGCTAAAGTTGCTTAGATAATCGGAACGGCAGACTTAGTTTGGTTCGTTGTAGGCAAAGTCGTAGGAGAGTCAGCTATCAGTGGTTCATTTCCTTCATCCAAGCTACTATAGCTTTTATCCCATGAGATGGCATTGATTCAATCAAGTTCATTGCGACAGGCTCACGGTGACTGTAAAACGAACAATTCCGTCCTGTTACGCAATGACCTTCATGGGATTCAGGTTAGAATGAAGGGAGGGAAAATTAACTCAGGCCGGTTCTAAAGGAATTGCATTCAGCTTTGTGCCAAAGACATTTTTTTGGGCAAGTTTTCTTTGATTGCTTATGGATTTCAAATGCTTTCATCAAGCTCTGCGTTAGAAGGGATTTCTTGCTTTCAAATAAATGCCCACTGCCTGTAATACACAGTCAACTTGTTCAAGAAGAGCACCAAATGACACGTGAGGTAATCAAACAACACAAATTTGCATTAGTGTCTGAGGACTTTCTGAGTGCGAAGTGCAGAAATAGGCCAATTCAGATTCCACTGAGATTTGCACTCAGATCACTGGCTTCAGAGTCCGAAGTGCTTACCATTACTCCTCCGGGAGTTGAACCCTGGACCGCTCCAAATATATGTGAGAATCATGCCACTAGCTCAATGAGCCAAGTTCAGCTAAAGTTGCTTAGATAATCGGAACGGCAGACTTAGTTTGGTTCGTTGTAGGCAAAGTCGTAGGAGAGTCAGCTATCAGTGGTTCATTTCCTTCATCCAAGCTACTATAGCTTTTATCCCATGAGATTGCATTGATTCAATCAAGTTCATTGCGACAGGCTCACGGTGACTGTAAAACGAAGAATTCCGTCCTGTTACGCAATGACCTTCATGGGATTTAGGTTTGAATGAAGGGAGGGAAAATTAACTCAGACCGGTTCTCAAGGAATTGCATTCAGCTTTGTGCCAAAGACATTTTTTTGGGCAAGTTTTCTTTGATTGCTTATGGATTTCAAATGCCTTCATCAAGCTGTGCGTTAGAAGGGATTTCTTGCATTCAAATAAATGCCCACTGCCTGTAATACACAGTCGACTTGTTCAAGAAGAGCACCAAATGACACGTGAGGTAATCAAACAACATAAATTTGCATTAGCGTCCGAGATCCTAGACAGATGTGTCAGAAGACTTATTGAGTGCGAAGTGCAGAAATAGACCAATTCAGGTTCCACTGAGACTTGAACTCAGATCACTGGATTCAGAGTCTAAAGTGCTAACCATTACACCATGGAACCTGCAAATGTATCTTTAGAAGCGATGTCAGATGCGTCAGAAGACTTTCTGAGTGCGAAGTGCAGAAATAAACCAAATCAGGTTACACCGAGATTTGCACTCAGATCACTGGATTCAGAGACCGAAGTGCTTACCATTACTCCTCCGGGAGTTGAAACCTGGACCACTCCAAATATATGTGAGACTCATGCCACTAGCTCAATGAGCCAAGTTCAGCTATAGTTGCTTAGATAATCGGAACGGCAGACTTAGTTTGGTTCGTTGTAGGCAAAGTCGTAGGAGAGTCAGCTATCAGTGGTTCATTTCCTTCATCCAAGCTACTATAGCTTTTATCCCATGAGATGGCATTGATTCAATCAAGTTCATTGCGACAGGCTCACGGTGACTGTAAAACGAACAATTCCGTCCTGTTACGCAATGACCTTCATGGGATTCAGGTTAGAATGACGGGAGGGAAAATTAACTCAGGCCGGTTCTCAAGGAATTGCATTCAGCGTTGTGCCAAAGACATTTTTTTGGGCAAGTTTTCTTTGATTGCTTATGGATTTCAAATGCTTTCATCAAGCTGTGCGTTAGAAGGGATTTCTTGCATTCAAATAAATGCCCACTGCCTGTAATACACAGTCAACTTGTTCAAGAAGAGCACCAAATGACACGTGAGGTAATCAAACAACACAAATTTGCATTAGTGTCTGAAGACTTTCTGAGTGCGAAGTACAGAAATAGACCAAATCAGGTTCCACTGAGATTTGCACTCAGATCACCGGACTCAGAGTCCGAAGAGCTTACCATTACTCCTCCGGGAACTGAACCCTGGACCGCTCCAGATTTATGTGAGAATCATGCCACTAGCTCAATGAGCCAAGTTCAGCTAAAGTTGCTTAGATTATCGGAACGGCAGACTTAGTTTGGTTCGTTGTAGGCAAAGTCGTAGGAGAGTCAGCTATCAGTGGTTCATTTCCTTCATCCAAGCTACTATAGCTTTTATCCCATGAGATGGCATTGATTCAATCAAGTTCATTGCGACAGGCTCACTGTGACTGTAAAATGAACAATTCCGTCCTGTTACGCAATGACCTTCATGGGATTCAGGTTAGAATGAAGGGAGGGAAAATTAACTCAGGCCGGTTCTCAAGGAATTGCATTCAGCTTTGTGCCAAAGACATTTTTTTGGGCAAGTTTTCTTTGATTGCTTATGGATTTCAAATGCTTTCATCAAGCTGTGTGTTAGAAGGGATTTCTTGCATTCAAATAAATGCCCACTGCCTGTAATACACAGTCGACTTGTTCAAGAAGAGCACCAAATGACACGTGAGGTAATCAAACAACATAAATTTGCGTCTGAGATCCTAGACAGATGTGTCAGAAGACTTATTGAGTGCGAAGTGCAGAAATAGATCAATTCAGGTTCCACTGAGACTTGAACTCAGATCACTGGATTCAGAGTCCAAAGTGCTAACCATTACACCATGGAACCTGCATATGTATCTTTAGAAGCGATGTCAGATGCGTCAGAAGACTTTCTGAGTGCGAAGTGCAGAAATAAACCAAATCAGGTTACACCGAGATTTGCACTCAGATCACTGGATTCAGAGTCCGAAGTGCTTACCATTACTCCTCCGGGAGTTGAACCCTGGACCACTCCAAATATATGTGAGACTCATGCCACTAGCTCAATGAGCCAAGTTCAGCTAAAGTTGCTTAGATAATCGGAACGGCAGACTTAGTTTGGTTCGTTGTAGGCAAAGTCGTAGGAGAGTCAGCTATCAGTGGTTCATTTCCTTCATCCAAGCTACTATAGCTTTTATCCCATGAAATGGCATTGATTCAATCAAGTTCATTGCGACAGGCTCACGGTGACTGTAAAACGAACAATTCCGTCCTGTTACGCAATGACCTTCATGGGATTCAGGTTAGAATGACGGGAGGGAAAATTAACTCAGGCCGGTTCTCAAGGAATTGCATTCAGCTTTGTGCCAAAGACATTTTTTTGGGCAAGTTTTCTTTGATTGCTTATGGATTTCAAATGCTTTCATCAAGCTGTGCGTTAGAAGGGATTTCTTGCATTCAAATAAATGCCCACTGCCTGTAATACACAGTCAACTTGTTCAAGAAGAGCACCAAATGACACGTGAGGTAATCAAACAACACAAATTTGCATTAGTGTCTGAAGATTTTCTGAGTGCGAAGTGCAGAAATAGGCCAATTCAGATTCCACTGAGATTTGCACTCAGATCACTGGATTCAGAGTCCGAAGTGCTTACCATTACTCCTCCGGGAGTTGAACCCTGGACCACTCCAAATATATGTGAGAATCATGCCACTAGCTCAATGAGCCAAGTTCAGCTAAAGTTGCTTAGATAATCGGAACGGCAGACTTCGTTTGGTTCGTTGTAGGCAAAGTCGTAGGAGAGTCAGCCATCAGTGGTTCATTTCCTTCATCCAAGCTACTATAGCTTTTATCCCATGAGATGGCATTGATTCAATCAAGTTCATTGCGACAGGCTCACGGTGACTGTAAAACGAACAATTCCGTCCTGTTACGCAATGACCTTCATGGGATTTGGGTTTGAATGAAGGGAGGGAAAATTAACTCAGACCGGTTCTCAAGGAATTGCATTCAGCTTTGTGCCAAAGACATTTTTTTGGGCAAGTTTTCTTTGATTGCTTATGGATTTCAAATGCTTTCATCAAGCTGTGCGTTAGAAGGGATTTCTTGCATTCAAATAAATGCCCACTGCCTGTAATACACAGTCGACTTGTTCAAGAAGAGCACCAAATGACACGTGAGGTAATCAAACAACACAAATTTGCATTGGTGTCTGAAGACTTTCTGAGTGCGAAGTACAGAAATAGACCAAATCAGGTTCCACTGAGATTTGCACTCAGATCACCGGAAACAGAGTCCGAAGTGCTTACCATTACTCCTCCGGGAACTGAACCCTGGATCGCTCCAGATTTATGTGAGAATCATGCCACTAGCTCAATGAGCCAAGTTCAGCTAAAGTTGCTTAGATAATCGGAACGGCAGACTTAGTTTGGTTCGTTGTAGGCAAAGTCGTAGGAGAGTCAGCTATCAGTGGTTCATTTCCTTCATCCAAGCTACTATAGCTTTTATCCCATGAGATGGCATTGATTCAATCAAGTTCATTGCGACAGGCTCACTGTGACTGTAAAATGAACAATTCCGTCCTGTTACGCAATGACCTTCATGGGATTCAGGTTAGAATGAAGGGAGGTAAAATTAACTCAGGCCGGTTCTCAAGGAATTGTATTCAGCTTTGTGCCAAAGACATTTTTTATGGCAAGTTTTCTTTGATTGCTTATGGATTTCAAATGCTTTCATCAAGCTGTGCGTTAGAAGGGATTTCTTGCATTCAAATAATTGCCCACTGCCTGTAATACACAGTCGACTTGTTCAAGAAGAGCACCAAATGACACGTGAGGTAATCAAACAACATAAATTTGCATAAGTGTCTGAGATCCTAGACAGATGTGTCAGAAGACTTTTTGAGTGCGAAGTGCAGAAATAAACCAAATCAGGTTACACCGAGATTTGCACTCAGATCACTGGATTCAGAGTCCAAAGTGCTAACCATTACACCATGGAACCTGCATATGCATCCTAGAAGCGATGTCAGATGTGTCAGAGGACTTTCTGAGTGCGAAGTGCAGAAATAAACCAAATCAGGTTACACCGAGATTTGCACTCAGATCACTGGATTCAGAGTCCGAAGTGCTTACCATTACTCCTCCGGGAGTTGAACCCTGGACCTCTCCAAATATATGTGAGAATCATGCCACTAGCTTAATGAGCCAAGTTCAGCTAAAGTTGCTTAGATAATCGGAACGGCAGACTTAGTTTGGTTCGTTGTAGGCAAAGTCGTAGGAGAGTCAGCTATCAGTGGTTCATTTCCTTCATCCAAGCTACTATAGCTTTTATCCCATGAGATGGCATTGATTCAATCAAGTTCATTGCGACAGGCTCACGGTGACTGTAAAACGAACAATTCCGTCCTGTTACGCAATGACCTTCATGGGATTTAGGTTTGAATGAAGGGAGGGAAAATTAACTCAGACCGGTTCTCAAGGAATTGCATTCAGCTTTGTGCCAAAGACATTTTTTTGGGCAAGTTTTCTTTGATTGCTTATGGATTTCAAATGCTTTCATCAAGCTGTGCGTTAGAAGGGATTTCTTGCATTCAAATAAATGCCCACTGCCTGTAATACACAGTCGACTTGTTCAAGAAGAGCACCAAATGACACGTGAGGTAATCAAACAACATAAATTTGCATTAGCGTCCGAGATCCTAGACAGATGTGTCAGAAGACTTATTGAGTGCGAAGTGCAGAAATAGACCAATTCAGGTTCCACTGAGACTTGAACTCAGATCACTGGATTCAGAGTCCAAAGTGCTAACCATTACACCATGGAACCTGCAAATGTATCTTTAGAAGCGATGTCAGATGCGTCAGAAGACTTTCTGAGTGCGAAGTGCAGAAATAAACCAAATCAGGTTACACCGAGATTTGCACTCAGATCACTGGATTCAGAGACCGAAGTGCTTACCATTACTCCTCCGGGAGTTGAAACCTGGACCACTCCAAATATATGTGAGACTCATGCCACTAGCTCAATGAGCCAAGTTCAGCTATAGTTGCTTAGATAATCGGAACGGCAGACTTAGTTTGGTTCGTTGTAGGCAAAGTCGTAGGAGAGTCAGCTATCAGTGGTTAATTTCCTTCATCCAAGCTACTATAGCTTTTATCCCATGAAATGGCATTGATTCAATCAAGTTCATTGCGACAGGCTCACGGTGACTGTAAAACGAACAATTCCGTCCTGTTACGCAATGACCTTCATGGGATTCAGGTTAGAATGACGGGAGGGAAAATTAACTCAGGCCGGTTCTCAAGGAATTGCATTCAGCGTTGTGCCAAAGACATTTTTTTGGGCAAGTTTTCTTTGATTGCTTATGGATTTCAAATGCTTTCATCAAGCTGTGCGTTAGAAGGGATTTCTTGCATTCAAATAAATGCCCACTGCCTGTAATACACAGTTGACTTGTTCAAGAAGAGCACCAAATGACACGTGAGGTAATCAAACAACATAAATTTGCATTTGCGTCTGAGATCCTAGACAGATGTGTCAGAAGACTTATTTAGTGCGAAGTGCAGAAATAGACCAATTCAGGTTCTACTGAGACTTGAACTCAGATCACTGGATTCAGAGTCCGAAGTGCTTACCATTACTCCTCCGGGAGTTGAACCCTGGACCACTCCAAATATATGTGAGACTCATGCCACTAGCTCAATGAGCCAAGTTCAGCTAAAGTTGCTTAGATAATCGGCACGGCAGACTTAGTTTGGTTCGTTGTAGGCAAAGTCGTAGGAGAGTCAGCTATCAGTGGTTCATTTCCTTCATCCAAGCTACTATAGCTTTTATCCCATGAGATGGCATTGATTCAATCAAGTTCATTGCGACAGGCTCACTGTGACTGTAAAATGAACAATTCCGTCCTGTTACGCAATGACCTTCATGGGATTCAGGTTAGAATGAAGGGAGGGAAAATTAACTCAGGCCGGTTCTCAAGGAATTGCATTCAGCTTTGTGCCAAAGACATTTTTTTGGGCAAGTTTTCTTTGATTGCTTATGGATTTCAAATGCTTTCATCAAGCTCTGCGTTAGAAGGGATTTCTTGCTTTCAAATAAATGCCCACTGCCTGTAATACACAGTCAACTTGTTCAAGAAGAGCACCAAATGACACGTGAGGTAATCAAACAACACAAATTTGCATTAGTGTCTGAAGACTTTCTGAGTGCGAAGTGCAGAAATAGGCCAATTCAGATTCCACTGAGATTTGCACTCAGATCACTGGCTTCAGAGTCCGAAGTGCTTACCATTACTCCTCCGGGAGTTGAACCCTGGACCGCTCCAAATATATGTGAGAATCATGCCACTAGCTCAATGAGCCAAGTTCAGCTAAAGTTGCTGAGATAATCGGAACGGCAGACTTAGTTTGGTTCGTTGTAGGCAAAGTCGTAGGAGAGTCAGCTATCAGTGGTTCATTTCCTTCATCCAAGCTACTATAGCTTTTATCCCATGAGATTGCATTGATTCAATCAAGTTCATTGCGACAGGCTCACGGTGACTGTAAAACGAAGAATTCCGTCCTGTTACGCAATGACCTTCATGGGATTTAGGTTTGAATGAAGGGAGGGAAAATTAACTCAGACCGGTTCTCAAGGAATTGCATTCAGCTTTGTGCCAAAGACATTTTTTTGGGCAAGTTTTCTTTGATTGCTTATGGATTTCAAATGCTTTCATCAAGCTGTGCGTTAGAAGGGATTTCTTGCATTCAAATAAATGCCCACTGCCTGTAATACACAGTCGACTTGTTCAAGAAGAGCACCAAATGACACGTGAGGTAATCAAACAACATAAATTTGCATTAGCGTCCGAGATCCTAGACAGATGTGTCAGAAGACTTATTGAGTGCGAAGTGCAGAAATAGACCAATTCAGGTTCCACTGAGACTTGAACTCAGATCACTGGATTCAGAGTCCAAAGTGCTAACCATTACACCATGGAACCTGCAAATGTATCTTTAGAAGCGATGTCAGATGCGTCAGAAGACTTTCTGAGTGCGAAGTGCAGAAATAAACCAAATCAGGTTACACCGAGATTTGCACTCAGATCACTGGATTCAGAGACCGAAGTGCTTACCATTACTCCTCCGGGAGTTGAAACCTGGACCACTCCAAATATATGTGAGACTCATGCCACTAGCTCAATGAGCCAAGTTCAGCTATAGTTGCTTAGATAATCGGAACGGCAGACTTAGTTTGGTTCGTTGTAGGCAAAGTCGTAGGAGAGTCAGCTATCAGTGGTTCATTTCCTTCATCCAAGCTACTATAGCTTTTATCCCATGAAATGGCATTGATTCAATCAAGTTCATTGCGACAGGCTCACGGTGACTGTAAAACGAACAATTCCGTCCTGTTACGCAATGACCTTCATGGGATTCAGGTTAGAATGACGGGAGGGAAAATTAACTCAGGCCGGTTCTCAAGGAATTGCATTCAGCGTTGTGCCAAAGACATTTTTTTGGGCAAGTTTTCTTTGATTGCTTATGGATTTCAAATGCTTTCATCAAGCTGTGCGTTAGAAGGGATTTCTTGCATTCAAATAAATGCCCACTGCCTGTAATACACAGTCAACTTGTTCAAGAAGAGCACCAAATGACACGTGAGGTAATCAAACAACACAAATTTGCATTAGTGTCTGAAGACTTTCTGAGTGCGAAGTACAGAAATAGACCAAATCAGGTTCCACTGAGATTTGCACTCAGATCACCGGACTCAGAGTCCGAAGAGCTTACCATTACTCCTCCGGGAACTGAACCCTGGACCGCTCCAGATTTATGTGAGAATCATGCCACTAGCTCAATGAGCCAAGTTCAGCTAAAGTTGCTTAGATTATCGGAACGGCAGACTTAGTTTGGTTCGTTGTAGGCAAAGTCGTAGGAGAGTCAGCTATCAGTGGTTCATTTCCTTCATCCAAGCTACTATAGCTTTTATCCCATGAGATGGCATTGATTCAATCAAGTTCATTGCGACAGGCTCACTGTGACTGTAAAATGAACAATTCCGTCCTGTTACGCAATGACCTTCATGGGATTCAGGTTAGAATGAAGGGAGGGAAAATTAACTCAGGCCGGTTCTCAAGGAATTGCATTCAGCTTTGTGCCAAAGACATTTTTTTGGGCAAGTTTTCTTTGATTGCTTATGGATTTCAAATGCTTTCATCAAGCTGTGCGTTAGAAGGGATTTCTTGCATTCAAATAAATGCCCACTGCCTGTAATACACAGTCGACTTGTTCAAGAAGAGCACCAAATGACACGTGAGGTAATCAAACAACATAAATTTGCGTCTGAGATCCTAGACAGATGTGTCAGAAGACTTATTGAGTGCGAAGTGCAGAAATAGATCAATTCAGGTTCCACTGAGACTTGAACTCAGATCACTGGATTCAGAGTCCAAAGTGCTTACCATTACTCCTCCGGGAGTTGAACCCTGGACCACTCCAAATATATGTGAGACTCATGCCACTAGCTCAATGAGCCAAGTTCAGCTAAAGTTGCTTAGATAATCGGAACGGCAGACTTAGTTTGGTTCGTTGTAGGCAAAGTCGTAGGAGAGTCAGCTATCAGTGGTTCATTTCCTTCATCCAAGCTACTATAGCTTTTATCCCATGAAATGGCATTGATTCAATCAAGTTCATTGCGACAGGCTCACGGTGACTGTAAAACGAACAATTCCGTCCTGTTACGCAATGACCTTCATGGGATTCAGGTTAGAATGACGGGAGGGAAAATTAACTCAGGCCGGTTCTCAAGGAATTGCATTCAGCTTTGTGCCAAAGACATTTTTTTGGGCAAGTTTTCTTTGATTGCTTATGGATTTCAAATGCTTTCATCAAGCTGTGCGTTAGAAGGGATTTCTTGCATTCAAATAAATGCCCACTGCCTGTAATACACAGTCAACTTGTTCAAGAAGAGCACCAAATGACACGTGAGGTAATCAAACAACACAAATTTGCATTAGTGTCTGAAGATTTTCTGAGTGCGAAGTGCAGAAATAGGCCAATTCAGATTCCACTGAGATTTGCACTCAGATCACTGGATTCAGAGTCCGAAGTGCTTACCATTACTCCTCCGGGAGTTGAACCCTGGACCACTCCAAATATATGTGAGAATCATGCCACTAGCTCAATGAGCCAAGTTCAGCTAAAGTTGCTTAGATAATCGGAACGGCAGACTTCGTTTGGTTCGTTGTAGGCAAAGTCGTAGGAGAGTCAGCCATCAGTGGTTCATTTCCTTCATCCAAGCTACTATAGCTTTTATCCCATGAGATGGCATTGATTCAATCAAGTTCATTGCGACAGGCTCACGGTGACTGTAAAACGAACAATTCCGTCCTGTTACGCAATGACCTTCATGGGATTTGGGTTTGAATGAAGGGAGGGAAAATTAACTCAGACCGGTTCTCAAGGAATTGCATTCAGCTTTGTGCCAAAGACATTTTTTTGGGCAAGTTTTCTTTGATTGCTTATGGATTTCAAATGCTTTCATCAAGCTGTGCGTTAGAAGGGATTTCTTGCATTCAAATAAATGCCCACTGCCTGTAATACACAGTCGACTTGTTCAAGAAGAGCACCAAATGACACGTGAGGTAATCAAACAACACAAATTTGCATTGGTGTCTGAAGACTTTCTGAGTGCGAAGTACAGAAATAGACCAAATCAGGTTCCACTGAGATTTGCACTCAGATCACCGGAAACAGAGTCCGAAGTGCTTACCATTACTCCTCCGGGAACTGAACCCTGGATCGCTCCAGATTTATGTGAGAATCATGCCACTAGCTCAATGAGCCAAGTTCAGCTAAAGTTGCTTAGATAATCGGAACGGCAGACTTAGTTTGGTTCGTTGTAGGCAAAGTCGTAGGAGAGTCAGCTATCAGTGGTTCATTTCCTTCATCCAAGCTACTATAGCTTTTATCCCATGAGATGGCATTGATTCAATCAAGTTCATTGCGACAGGCTCACTGTGACTGTAAAATGAACAATTCCGTCCTGTTACGCAATGACCTTCATGGGATTCAGGTTAGAATGAAGGGAGGGAAAATTAACTCAGGCCGGTTCTCAAGGAATTGTATTCAGCTTTGTGCCAAAGACATTTTTTATGGCAAGTTTTCTTTGATTGCTTATGGATTTCAAATGCTTTCATCAAGCTGTGCGTTAGAAGGGATTTCTTGCATTCAAATAATTGCCCACTGCCTGTAATACACAGTCGACTTGTTCAAGAAGAGCACCAAATGACACGTGAGGTAATCAAACAACATAAATTTGCATAAGTGTCTGAGATCCTAGACAGATGTGTCAGAAGACTTTTTGAGTGCGAAGTGCAGAAATAGACCAATTCAGGTTCCACTGAGACTTGAACTCAGATCACTGGATTCAGAGTCCAAAGTGCTAACCATTACACCATGGAACCTGCATATGCATCCTAGAAGCGATGTCAGATGTGTCAGAGGACTTTCTGAGTGCGAAGTGCAGAAATAAACCAAATCAGGTTACACCGAGATTTGCACTCAGATCACTGGATTCAGAGTCCGAAGTGCTTACCATTACTCCTCCGGGAGTTGAACCCTGGACCTCTCCAAATATATGTGAGAATCATGCCACTAGCTTAATGAGCCAAGTTCAGCTAAAGTTGCTTAGATAATCGGAACGGCAGACTTAGTTTGGTTCGTTGTAGGCAAAGTCGTAGGAGAGTCAGCTATCAGTGGTTCATTTCCTTCATCCAAGCTACTATAGCTTTTATCCCATGAGATGGCATTGATTCAATCAAGTTCATTGCGACAGGCTCACGGTGACTGTAAAACGAACAATTCCGTCCTGTTACGCAATGACCTTCATGGGATTTAGGTTTGAATGAAGGGAGGGAAAATTAACTCAGACCGGTTCTCAAGGAATTGCATTCAGCTTTGTGCCAAAGACATTTTTTTGGGCAAGTTTTCTTTGATTGCTTATGGATTTCAAATGCTTTCATCAAGCTGTGCGTTAGAAGGGATTTCTTGCATTCAAATAAATGCCCACTGCCTGTAATACACAGTTGACTTGTTCAAGAAGAGCACCAAATGACACGTGAGGTAATCAAACAACATAAATTTGCATTTGCGTCTGAGATCCTAGACAGATGTGTCAGAAGACTTATTGAGTGCGAAGTGCAGAAATAGATCAATTCAGGTTCCACTGAGACTTGAACTCAGATCACTGGATTCAGAGTCCAAAGTGCTAACCATTACACCATGGAACCTGCATATGTATCTTTAGAGGCGATGTCAGATGCGTCAGAAGACTTTCTGAGTGCGAAGTGCAGAAATAAACCAAATCAGGTTACACCAAGATTTGCACTCAGATCACTGGATTCAGAGTCCGAAGTGCTTACCATTACTCCTCCGGGAGTTGAACCCTGGACCACTCCAAATATATGTGAGACTCATGCCACTAGCTCAATGAGCCAAGTTCAGCTAAAGTTGCTTAGATAATCGGAACGGCAGACTTAGTTTGGTTCGTTGTAGGCAAAGTCGTAGGAGAGTCAGCTATCAGTGGTTCATTTCCTTCATCCAAGCTACTATAGCTTTTATCCCATGAGATGGCATTGATTCAATCAAGTTCATTGCGACAGGCTCACGGTGACTGTAAAACGAACAATTCCGTCCTGTTACGCAATGACCTTCATGGGATTCAGGTTAGAATGAAGGGAGGGAAAATTAACTCAGGCCGGTTCTCAAGGAATTGCATTGAGCGTTGTGCCAAAAACATTTTTTTGGGCAAGTTTTCTTTGATTGCTTATGGATTTTAAATGCTTTCATCTAGCTGTGCGTTAGAAGGGATTTCTTGCATTCAAATAAATGCCCACTGCCTGTAATACACAGTCAACTTGTTCAAGAAGAGCACCAAATGACACGTGAGGTAATCAAACAACACAAATTTGCATTAGTGTCTGAAGATTTTCTGAGTGCGAAGTGCAGAAATAGGCCAATTCAGATTCCACTGAGACTTGCACTCATATCACTGGATTCAGAGTCCGAAGTGCTTACCATTACTCCTCCGGGAGTTGAACCCTGGACCACTCCAAATATATGTGAGACTCATGCCACTTGCTCAATGAGCCAAGTTCAGCTAAAGTTGCTTAGATAATCGGAACGGCAGACTTAGTTTGGTTCGTTGTAGGCAAAGTCGTAGGAGAGTCAGCTATCAGTGGTTCATTTCCTTCATCCAAGCTACTATAGCTTTTATCCCATGAGATGGCATTGATTCAATCAAGTTCATTGCGACAGGCTCACGGTGACTGTAAAACGAACAATTCCGTCCTGTTACGCAATGGGATTCAGGTTAGAATGAAGGGAGGGAAAATTAACTCAAGCCGGTTCTCAAGGAATTGCATTGAGCGTTGTGCCAAAGACATTTTTTTGGGCAAGTTTTCTTTGATTGCTTATGGATTTTAAATGCTTTCATCTAGCTGTGCGTTAGAAGGGATTTCTTGCATTCAAATAAATGCCCAATGCCTGTAATACACAGTCAACTTGTTCAAGAAGAGCACCAAATGACACGTGAGGTAATCAAACAACACAAATTTGCATTAGTGTCTGAAGATTCTCTGAGTGCGAAGTGCAGAAATAGGCCAATACAGATTCCACTGAGATTTGCACTCAGATCACTGGATTCAGAGTCCGAAGTGCTTACCATTACTCCTCCGGGAGTTGAACCCTGGACCACTCCAAATATATGTGAGAATCATGCCACTAGCTCAATGTGCCAAGTTCAGCTAAAGTTGCTTAGATAATCGGAACGGCAGACTTAGTTTGGTTCGTTGTAGGCAAAGCCTTAGGAGAGTCAGCTATCAGTGGTTCATTTCCTTCATCCAAGCTACTATAGCTTTTATCCCATGAGATGGCATTGATTCAATCAAGTTCATTGCGACAGGCTCACGGTGACTGTAAAACGAACAATTCCGTCCTGTTACGCAATGACCTTCATGGGATTCAGGTTAGACTGAAGGGAGGGAAAATTAACTCAGGCCGGTTCTCAAGGAATTGCATTCAGCTTTGTGCCAAAGACATTTCTTTGGGCAAGTTTTCTTTGACTGCTTATGGATTTCAAATGCTTTCATCAAGCTGTGCGTTAGAAGGGATTTCTTGCATTCAAATAAATGCCCACTGCCTGTAATACACAGTCGACTTGTTCAAGAAGAGCACCAAATGACACGTGAGGTAATCAAACAACAGTAATTTGCATTAGCGTCCGAGATCCTAGACAGATGTGTCAGAAGACTTATTGAGTGCGAAGTGCAGAAATAGACCAATTCAGGTTCCACTGAGACTTGCACTCATATCACTGGATTCAGAGTCCGAAGTGCTTACCATTACTCCTCCGGGAGTTGAACCCTGGACCACTCCAAATATATGTGAGACTCATGCCACTAGCTCAATGAGCCAAGTTCAGCTAAAGTTGCTTAGATAATCGGAACGGCAGACTTAGTTTGGTTCGTTGTAGGCAAAGTCGTAGGAGAGTCAGCTATCAGTGGTTCATTTCCTTCATCCAAGCTACTATAGCTTTTATCCCATGAGATGGCATTGATTCAATCAAGTTCATTGCGACAGGCTCACGGTGACTGTAAAACGAACAATTCCGTCCTGTTACGCAATGGGATTCAGGTTAGAATGAAGGGAGGGAAAATTAACTCAAGCCGGTTCTCAAGGAATTGCATTGAGCGTTGTGCCAAAGACATTTTTTTGGGCAAGTTTTCTTTGATTGCTTATGGATTTTAAATGCTTTCATCTAGCTGTGCGTTAGAAGGGATTTCTTGCATTCAAATAAATGCCCAATGCCTGTAATACACAGTCAACTTGTTCAAGAAGAGCACCAAATGACACGTGAGGTAATCAAACAACACAAATTTGCATTAGTGTCTGAAGATTTTCTGAGTGCGAAGTGCAGAAATAGGCCAATACAGATTCCACTGAGATTTGCACTCAGATCACTGGATTCAGAGTCCGAAGTGCTTACCATTACTCCTCCGGGAGTTGAACCCTGGACCACTCCAAATATATGTGAGAATCATGCCACTAGCTCAATGTGCCAAGTTCAGCTAAAGTTGCTTAGATAATCGGAACGGCAGACTTAGTTTGGTTCGTTGTAGGCAAAGCCTTAGGAGAGTCAGCTATCAGTGGTTCATTTCCTTCATCCAAGCTACTATAGCTTTTATCCCATGAGATGGCATTGATTCAATCAAGTTCATTGCGACAGGCTCACGGTGACTGTAAAACGAACAATTCCGTCCTGTTACGCAATGACCTTCATGGGATTCAGGTCAGACTGAAGGGAGGGAAAATTAACTCAGGCCGGTTCTCAAGGAATTGCATTCAGCTTTGTGCCAAAGACATTTCTTTGGGCAAGTTTTCTTTGACTGCTTATGGATTTCAAATGCTTTCATCAAGCTGTGCGTTAGAAGGGATTTCTTGCATTCAAATAAATGCCCACTGCCTGTAATACACAGTCGACTTGTTCAAGAAGAGCACCAAATGACACGTGAGGTAATCAAACAACAGTAATTTGCATTAGCGTCCGAGATCCTAGACAGATGTGTCAGAAGACTTATTGAGTGCGAAGTGCAGAAATAGACCAATTCAGGTTACACCGAGATTTGCACTCAGATCACTGGATTCAGAGTCCAAAGTGCTAACCATTACACCATGGAACCTGCATATGTATCTTTAGAAGCGATGTCAGATGTGTCAGAAGACTTTCTGAGTGCGAAGTGCAGAAATAAACCAAATCAGGTTACACCGATATTTGCACTCAGATCACTGGATTCAGAGTCCGAAGTGCTTACCATTACTCCTCCGGGAGTTGAACCCTGGACCACTCCAAATATATGTGAGACTCATGCCACTAGCTCAATGAGCCAAGTTCAGCTAAAGTTGCTTAGATAATCGGAGCTGCAGACTTAGTTTGGTTCGTTGTAGGCAAAGTCGTAGGAGAGTCAGCTATCAGTGGTTCATTTCCTTCATCCAAGCTACTATAGCTTTTATCCCATGAGATGGCATTGATTCAATCAAGTTCATTGCGACAGGCTCACGGTGACTGTAAAACGAACAATTCCGTCCTGTTACGCAATGACCTTCATGGGATTCAGGTTAGACTGAAGGGAGGGAACATTAACTCAGGCCGGTTCTCAAGGAATTGCATTCAGCTTTGTGCCAAAGACATTTCTTTGGGCAAGTTTTCTTTGACTGCTTATGGATTTCAAATGCTTTCATCAAGCTGTGCGTTAGAAGGGATTTCTTGCTTTCAAATAAATGCCCACTGCCTGTAATACACAGTCAACTTGTTCAAGAAGAGCACCAAATGACACGTGAGGTAATAAAACAACACAAATTTGCATTAGTGTCTGAAGACTTTCTGAGTGCGAAGTGCAGAAATAGGCCAATTCAGGTTCCACTGAGATTTGCACTCAGATCACTGGATTCAGAGTCCGAAGTGCTTACCATTACTCCTCCGGGAGTTGAACCCTGGACCACTCCAAATATATGTGAGAATCATGCCACTAGCTCAATGAGCCAAGTTCAGCTAAAGTTGCTTAGATAATCGGAACGGCAGACTTAGTTTGGTTCGTTGTAGGCAAAGTCGTAGGAGAGTCAGCTATCAGTGGTTCATTTCCTTCATCCAAGCTACTATAGCTTTTATCCCATGAGATGGCATTGATTCAATCAAGTTCATTGCGACAGGCTCACGGTGACTGTAAAACGAACAATTCCTTCCTGTTACGCAATGACCTTCATGGGATTCAGGTTAGAATGAAGGAAGGGAAAATTAACCCAGGCCCGTTCTCAAGGAATTGCTTAGAAAATTGGAATGGCAGCCTTAGTTTGGTTGGTTGCAGAAGAAAATGTAGGAGAGTCAGCTATCAGTGGTTCATTACCTTCCTTTTTTTACATTTAGCAGACGCTTTTATCCAAAGTGACTTACAACTTTTCAAACACTGACAAACGCCGCCATCAGGAGCAATTAGGGGTTAAGTGTTTTGCTCAAGGACACTACAGCATGCTTGCAGGAGGAGCCTGGGATCAAACCAGCAACATTTAGATAACTGGACGACCAGCTCTACCTCCTGAGCTACCAACCCCTTCTTCCAAGCTGCTATAGCTTTTTTCCCATGAGATGCCATTGATTCAATCAAGTTCATTGCGACAAGATCACGGTTCCTGTAAAACAAACAATTCCGTCCTGTTACGCAATTATCACCAAACAATATTTTAATCATGACAAAGCGTCACCTTGATAGGTCCATCATGAGGTCTCTGCATTGTTCTAAGCACAATCTTTATGTTTACTTAATTCTCTATCTATACCTCTCCTTTTTGACAAATGGTACCTACCATATGTCAAACAAGTAAAACAATGAAAAAACTTGTGGGAAAGATGCAGCTCAGTACATACTGTACCAAGTATGTTAAATGTAATTATAATTAAGCAACTCCAGAGGGTAAGGAAAAATGTGATTCACATACTAAGCCATCTTAAAATTTAGCGGTCAATACTTTATTCATATTTTAATTTATTATCGATTTATTTGTATAATTCTTACTTATACCCTTAAAGGTACAATTAATACCTGCAAACACTAAGCCTGAGATGTCAGCAGTCACCAATCGAATAGAACCCTAACGTAATCCATATAATAGGAGCCTAACTGGCGTTGATATATAACATTTGATCAACTATTGATTATCTCATGGTCAATTTAAAAATTACATACATTATGTGTTAAGCTTTGAACTGCTAGTCTTACCTTTTGGCCAGGGAGTATTCAACTATAAGTCCCATCATTCTGCAGTCTGATTAGAGTAAAATGGAGAGGTTATTTGGCATTCCAATCAAGTTAACACCTTTTTAAAACAAATATATATATGTATAATGACAATAACATAGCCAGCATTCAAATTGAGACCATCTAAAACCTAGAATGGCTATAAATAACATATTTGGCAATTAATGAAACAATCACTTTCATCTATAATCTGTGTACTATAAGGATAGACAGATCGATAAAGCAATGGCTAAGAAAACACAGAAGCAGCCTCCATGGTTATCACACAGATATCATTTCCAGCAGGACTTCAGGTGGTCAATCATACCACAGTTCTCAGTTGGAGTACAAATTCCAATTGCAGTCATTCAGTTTCATGTTTTGTCTAATGCAGTGACATCACCAAATCCAGTTCCAAAGGAGCACAGTTGATTAGGCTCCCCAACTGTGCACAACATCTTTTTCAATTGTGTGTTTGCTGTACTTGGAGGCCAAACACTTCATGTTCATTGGTGGAGGGAAGGATCAGCAGGAGTCAACAGTGCATTTGATTTTCCATAACAGAAGCTTTCTCATTGTTCAGAAAATGCCCCAAGTTATTCAGCCTGACGTTGGCCAAACTGGATCTCGTATATAAGGTTTTCACAGACCTTCTCAGAAATGCAGGCGTAGGCAAGTCTCTCAGCAGGAAATCAGGTTTTTGGGCTTGTGTGAAAAAACCCTAAGGTGCTTAAATTATTGTTCTCATACATTATCATAAGATGAAAGGAGTGGTATACCACTGTAAGAAGCAGTGTCATAGCGATAACCACTCCAAGGTGCTCTGACAACAGTGTGCATGAGTGTGAACACAGTATTCCTTAACTCAGCTTCTGAAGA
This sequence comes from Zeus faber, assembly GCF_960531495.2. Taxonomy (NCBI): domain Eukaryota; kingdom Metazoa; phylum Chordata; class Actinopteri; order Zeiformes; family Zeidae; genus Zeus; species Zeus faber. The sequence goes on along the minus strand of NW_028293179.1, from coordinate 170,080 downwards.
ATGTTTCAACAACTAGACCAGACAAGTAGAATGTCATATTTTTAATAAGAACGAATCAAGAATTATTCTGGTTCTATAATGCACTCTATAATATCTGATGCTTTTATAAATATTAACGATGGAGCTCAGTATGGGATATAGAGCTCAATTCAATCAAGGTATTTCCATTGATATACTTGCATGCATTTCATCTCAAAATAATTCCAATTGAGCCTGTTCAATAATCAAATTTGCAAATCAGTTAAATACAAATTGTAATAAATACAATAATGTACAAGGAACTTTGAATGCTGGACATGTTATGGCCTTACTCAATTGTAGAGCATTTCTCTTTGATCTGATCTCTTTGTCAGTCCTCCAAGCCTTCCCAATCAGAAGCTGTTACATCTACACTGTTCAAAACTGCAGTCAGTGGATTCCTGCTCAAAACTGCTGAAATCAAACACTGAATAGATGCGTTGGTTATTTCATCAATACATAATTATTACATTAATCGAATCACAAGAAATTTTAAAGTTTAAAATTAAAATTTTTGAATGTCCAAATAAGAAAAAACCCATCTAAATGGCCAACGTATTTCACATTTATTTAAGTTTTTTTAGTAAGCGGACGTAAACAATCCATTACCTCTCTTGTATACAAAACAAAACAATTATTCCTCTTTGTTAAACTACTTGTTACGTTTTTTACTGTATATCAACATCTACCTTATTCAATGTCAAATCGAGATTATTTCTAGAGTAAGACAAAAGAAATACCAGCCTTAACCAGCCTTACTGATAATAACAAAAAAGCAACCGGTAAGGATTTGAAACATACAAACACAGTTGTATATCACACCAAAACAAACAATTCACTCATGCATTATCATGATTTAATGTGTAGTGTTAAATCTATAGTATTTAGTTATTCATATCATGTCCTTTGATTTAGATTTACCAATTTACTAATGCTTTGTGCCTTTCAATTTGTTACTGTTGTAACACTGCAGACTTTCCCTCAGTGGGATAGATAAAGGATTATCTTATCTCAACCAGCAGATTCCTTTGACACAAAAACACAAATGGGGACAATAAAGTAAATAAAAAAAAATAACTCTTTATAAACCAAAAGCTAATTAGTTTCTTCTGCTACTATGCATCATATCTGCTCTCCGCGATGTCTTAAAACATATTTTGGAAGCATTTTTTTTTTGATCTATGTTGATCAATTTAGTTTTATCAATTTGGAATGCTTTGCAATAAAATCTATTAACAAAGCACAAACTATAGTTAAAAAAAACCTCACCATACTCCTAACCTTACCAAAGTCACATTTAATGAACCAAAGACACCTTCCAGCAACTTAAAACCTGCTTCAACTCACCACAACACTATTATCAACATGACCATTATCTCTCTAAACACAATCCAACAGTTCAAAACGTGCAATATCTATGCATACTACCACAGCAATGACCTTTGTTGTACACCATTTGACTATTAGTTAAATCAATCAGTTCTGCAGCTTCCTCTGCTGAAATTATATCCTACAAAAATAACTTTAACACGCACTCTTCTCCAAGTTTCATCCTAAACAAAGAATCCCAAATGCATCATGGGCAAACTTTCCCACTTTCATTGTCATTGTCTTACATATTTCATCTTCCCTAATCGTTTCAGTCTGTCATTACCTTTACAGGTCTCTCTCTCGCCTTGTTGTATATAAAAAAAAATAGATCCAATCTTTTTTTTTTCCCAAATTAATTTAAAACCTTACGATATCCTTTCTAGCAATCCTACCAGATATTTTAGATTATAATGGTACTTTTACACCAAGGACTCATGTGTGAAACTAGTTTGACATGTTATGTACAGCACACATACCACGCTTATCTTGCGTTCATACATTCGCTTGTTTAATTGAGATTTTTATCAGCCAGGAGGCTAAACAAAGCTCAAGAAACTGAAAGAATCTCTCCGAACTCATCTCATTGATACATGTTCCAGAGTGATCAATCGGCCAGACACCAATTTGATCACAATTTATTTGATTTATTTAAAACGTACTGAAACTAGTTAGTAAAAAAAAGTAAAAACAAGAAACAAAACAATAATTACAAATATAATATTAACAATTATTATTATTGTATTTGATTTTATTTTTATTCCCTATTTTTATAATCAATTTTACTCTAGTTATTAATTAATTTTATTGTATTCCTACAACACCCAAACGTTTCTTACCTTCCCTCGATGCTTCTGCTAGGAGGAATCAACAATACTCTATAATATTATTCTATAATTGTATTCATTAATGTCGAGTTATTACTGAATAAAAAATATATATTAAAAAAAGATAAACAAAAACCCACGATCCTCTTGATTGATACAATATTGGCCACTTCCACGGTCCTCCAGACTGATATATCCACTACCCCTTCCTAGTTGCGCCGCACGCAAACAAGCCATATGTCTATGTGAGGGGGGGGTTTCTGAGTTAACAAAGAAGATCACCCAGAGCCATTTACTACACAATAGCTTTTCCTTCGATCTTCTCTGATCGGTTAAGTATCTCAGTTAGTCCTCACCTTATTTTTTTCAAGATCTCGTGTTGTTTCTTCTGGATCTGCCAGTCATGTCCAGACAACTCCTTCTCGGATGTCTTCACAGTTGATTCCTGCCTGCCATTGTGCACACAACCTGGTCATGAAGAGGTCCAACAGAGCCAAGCAGAGATCCTGCCGATTATGCCAAAACTGTGGAAGAAATTCTTCTTCAATGATGGGTGAGGTTAATCTGCCTGCTACAAGAAAACAAAAACTGAGAATATTCAAGACTATTTATTCTGCAGAATAAAGAGAAAGGTTCAGTACTGCTCCAAAGCAGTGTTCTGACCAGTCTGATATCATTTCTGAAGACCGTGGGTTTTATACAGAAACAGAGGGTGTGGCTTGGGTCATAAGTCATTTACAAGTCTGTGTCCCTGAACCGTCTCCCTGGATGCCAACCTAAAACAGTTACATTTACAGGAACTTGTAAATGACTTGGCAGACGCGAGTTACAATCCCTTACAATGCACCTCCAGGCACCCCTGTGGTTATTCTTCATCTCCATACAAGGTAAACAGGATGAAATGTGATCTGGTTCTTCCTTGTTAGAATTGACATTGTAGAGAGAAAGAACATTTCTCTTTACAAAAAGTTGGGGGGTTCCTGGGAAAAAAGAAAACTCCCCTTCTGGAGGTAGAAGCCTTTGTCCTCATTCAAAATAAATGATCGTAAGCATTTTTCTCTCACAGATGCTATTTTTTTTTGTGTTTTAATAATTACTTGGACTTAAAAAAAAAACTTTTCTCAGAGCATCTCTCCTCCTCTCATGATCGGTCAGCAGTGTCCAGTAAACCTCTGCCATCACTAATTGTAAAGACAGCTCATCACCGTTTGAAAAGTGTGTGTGTGTGTGTGTGTGTGTGTGTGTGTGATAGACTGTTTCTTCTTCTTCTTCAGAGACTGCTGTGAGGCCTTTAGGGTGGCAGGTGAGGTGAGGGGGCTAATGTTCCTGTCTCGATCCCCATCAGAGGTACATCTTAGCAGGAGGGCTACCACTTCCTACAGGCTCAGTGGGTCAATGGAGGTTTCATTGGAGCTGTTTCAAGCCCAGGGGATTACAGCGTTGGCTCGCTGGAACTATCCACATCTGGTAGGCCTGAAGCAACCAGGTGTTCGGCTTCCAGCTGTATTTGAACTAGTTCTCCAAACGAGTGTTAGGGGATAAGACATATCCTGACCTTCAACTTTCCAGCAGCGAGAGAGAGGTTTGGTATGGATTATGTGGAGCCTGTTTGCTGTCCCGTTCCACTCGCCTGGGAAAAGCACAGGAGCAAGAAAGAGTTCATGCCAGGAACTTCACCTTCACAGAGCAGCCTTCAGCCCTCACCCCCAGTTCAGTCACCCTCCCCTCCACACCAGCTGTACCAATTTCCTGCATTCCCCCCTGCTATTAAAGTAAATGACTACAAGTAGTGATTCTGAGCCTCTCACAGAGACAGGTAAACACATTATAATAGCAACATAAAAATTTGTCAATTGTTAGTATCTACAGTATATTTTTCTTATACAGGAAATAATTACTTTTTTGCCTTACCTCTCATGTTCCTCTTCTAGAAACCACTTGGACACCACCTCAGTCAATGGCTCGCACTAAACAAGTGAAGACTGGTGGGAGAGTGTTTGTCCTTGACCACAAGCGTTGGATATCCTCTATGAAGGAGAAATTCGACATCCTGCTTTATAAAAAACATGCTGAAGCTTGTGGACCAGGAAAATGCTGATATGGTTCAGAACTCTGCAACCAACCCAAACAGTATGCTCCACCCAACAACAATGTTTCACATTGCGCAGTTTGTGAAGTCCATGGCCAAGCCACTGAACACTAGCTCTATATTGAACACCGGCTCAGAGACGCTCCAAGAGAGATAGTAGTTATGGCACACTTTAGCAGAGGAGAGTGAGACAGTCTGTGTGCCTTTTGTTTCCCTGCCTCCAGCTGTAGTAAATCCACCTTAACCTGCTGCACCTTTAACTGAGGACTTAATTAAAAGGATTATGCAAGGCATCATGGAGTGGCAACAACAAAAACAAGGATGCAGGAAACAAACAAGGTCATGCCCTTCCTGTGGTCAGCCAAAGTCCAGGTACCAAAATGATGTCTCCTCCATCCACTTTTTCTACCAGCAAGGCCCTGTCCGTTATTTATATTGTTCCACGAAGGTTTTTAAAGCCTATGGTGCTGACGGCCTGACAAACTCCAAAATGCCCTTTCAAGACTTTATGGAGACTTAGTTCTTCCAACAGAAACTGGAGCACAAAAAGAAGAGGGCAGAGGAAAGAGGGCAACAATTGAGTAAATGGCCCGACTACCAGCACAAAGGGCGGATGTGCCTTTCTGTTACATGGAACTGAAGCAGGGCGCAAACCGTCCTAATGTGCACACAGGCTTCCCTGGTGTAGCAGGGAAGTGCATTTACTGCCAAGCTAAAGGTCTTCTCCTTGTACAAAGATCAGGGTATGGACAATGAGATGCACTGGAAGGGCTTCAAGGAGTCTGTATTTTATAAGATGATGGGAGGTTGAAAATGAGAAATCATGGGTGTGTAAATTGTAAAAAAAAAAAAAAAAAAATCATCAGCGTTGGAAAAGGGGACACTAGATAGTAAAAACCAAAGGCTACCATGGCAACGTCTGTGTTTGATCAAAGCAATAGTGTTTTATCCATGGGACCATTCGGGTTTAAGGCCAATATGATAATAACTACACTACTGAAACACATTGTGCCAACTCAATTTTGTTTTGCCTGCTCAGTGACGTAGTGCTCTGGAACCAATGTAATGGGTATATGCCAAAATGTAAATACGCTAGAAACAGCAAGAGGCAGTTTCTGTGGTGTAGCGATTATCACATTCACTTTACACTCGAAAGGTCCCCACTTCAAAACTGGGCAGAAACAGTAGATGTGAGCTCATTACAGGAGATTTGTATCTTCATCAAAGCTGAAGCAATTCACTAACTTCTGGCAATGTCTTTTTTTGACACAACAATCTCAACATAGCAATAACTAAGCCAAGACTTGAACAAAACTAAAACAAAGCAATGACAAAGACTGTGCTTCAAACTAGACAAAAGCCTAGTTGTTGAGTTTTGAATTTTTTTTTTTCAGCAATAGAATGAGGGAGACTTGATTGTTAAAAAAGGCTCCCTGGTTCCAGCTGCATAAAAAATATGAACGAGGATACTCAACAAAAAAGTGTGTTTCTGCCCTTTTTCAAACAGGGGACCTCTAACATCCGAAACAAACAGGATTACCGCTTCACTGGAGAATCAGACATCCCTTCTAAAACTAGTTTTTATTTTGCATGCCCAATAAGTAAGTGCTGTGGAACCACTGTAATGGGTACAGGCCATAATACAAACACAATGGAAGCAAGACCTACAGTTTCTGTGGTGTAGTGGTTATCACATTCGCTCCAGAAGCAAAAAGTCCCCAGTTTGAAACTGGGCGGAAACAGTTGGTACAAGCTCATTTCAGTGAATTTCTATCACAGCTGAAAAAAATAACTAAGGTATGGAAAATGTCTGTTCTTCACTAGAACAATCTCAACACAGCAACAACTCCTTATGTAGAATACTTGAATGAAACAAAGACTCTGCTTAAACAAAATGAATGCGTAGTAGATGATTTTTGAATTTATTCTCATAAGCTTTAGAAAATGGGAGACTCGAAAGTATGAATACTTTTAGTCAATAAAACCATTTACAAAGATATATACAATTTAACAAGAAGATTTTTTTAATTTTCACATCCATTATTTCCCCTTTTCCACCTCCCATCTCTGTTTTTCGATGTTATAAAAAACAGACTCCTTGAAGTGCTTCCAGGTCATCTCATTGTTCATGCCCTGATCTTTGGACAGGGAGAAGATCTTTGCTGGGCAGTAAATGTACTTCCCTGTTACACCTGGGAACCCTGTGTGCACATTAGGACTGTTTGGGCCCTGCTTGAGTTCCATATGACAGAAACTGCTGGTCTTCCCGGCCAAACATGCTGTTCTTCCCGGCCAAACAAGGTATTTATCACAACATTGATATTAAAATTGACTCTCTTTCCCTTGTTCCTACCAAGGCTGCAAGGAATCTAGGTGTCATTATTGATGACCAACTGACATTCTCGGACCATGTTGCCGCCGTCTCCCGGTCCTGCCACTTTGCACTATTCAACATCCGAAAAGTCAGGCTGTACCTGACCCAATATGCCACTCTTATGTTTGCCTACAGAGAGATTGTTGGGAATGCTCCCACCTACTTAAATGCTCTTGTAAAAGCACATGTTACCCCCCGGATGCTGCGCTCATCAAATGAGCGTCGCCTGGCTCTGCCGGCCGTACAAACCACGGCAATCCAGGTTATTCTCATTTGTAGTTCCACGTTGGTGGAACGAGCTGCCAAAAATGACCGGAGCAGGGACCTCCCTCTCTGTCTTTTAGAAGCACTTGAAGACCCAGCTCTTCAGAGAGTACCTCCTCTCCTAACTTACAATTACTTAGCGCTACCTAGCAGTATTTATTTTTACCCTAATGTCTCTGTCGCAATGTAGCTTGAATGTTATTCTCCCTTGTAAGTCGCTTTGGATAAAAGTGTCTGCTGAATGACAATGAAACGGCACATACGCCCTTTGTGCTGGGAGTCACACACTACAACACATGCTTGCACACACACACACACACACGCTTTGATGGTGGCTGGTGAAATGGATCCTCTGCATTTGACCCATCCTGGCTTGTCCTTCCTCCGGGGGCACAACCAGGAGCAGTGGGCAGCATACGTGGACGCGCCCGGGGACCAGGTGATAAGTGTCCATCGCTGGTCAGACGATGATGGGTACATGTTTTTGGTGGGGGTCCTTACTGACGTGAGGTGGAGGAAACCCCATGTGAGCACGGGGAGAACATGCAAACTCCACACAGAAGGGCTCCTATTTGGGAGATAACCCACCGGGGTATAAGAAAAATATTGATACTAACTGAAGGGCTGGATACCTCTCATCCCCTGACACCCGTTTGGAGACTGCATTGAGGTCTGCAATCCGAACTGGATCAAAGACAGCTGGAAGTCGAACACCTGGTTGCTTCAGGTCTACCAGACGTTGATAGATCCAGCCAGCCACCCTTGTCATCCCCTAGGCTTGAAACAGCTCAGATGAAACTCGGATTCCAGTGACCCCCTGAGCCTGATGGAAGTGGTAGCCCACCTGCTGAGATGTACCTCTGATGGGGATCCAGACAAGAACCTTAGCCCCCTCACCCTGGACATGGTTCAGCTGCAGTGTTCCACCGTACCTGTACATGATCCCAGCTGCCAGCTCAGGATCACTAAGGCACCCTCGCAGGATGTGAATAGGATGAATCTGCCATGCCTTAAGCATAGAGGGAAGATCAGAGATGTTGTCAATCAACTCTGGCTGAGAAGGGAAACGCCACAATGACACCATCTTCATGTGGTTGTTCACAGGAGGACAGCCAGGGAGTTGGGAAGGATGAATGCTGGGGTGTGTTGAACTGCCTGGTAATGGCTGACCTGGATGGGAAGAAAAAATATATTTTGAGTTATACTTTACTACTGTGTTTGTGATGGTGACATACTTCTCTACCTCACATGGGCACACACAAACACACAATTTTCAAACTTACTGTGAGCTGTCTTTACAATTATTGATGGCAGACGTGTACTGGACACTGCTGACGGCTCATGAGAGGATGAGAGAGGCTCTGAGAAAACACAGGGTTTTTTTTTTTAAATCAAAATCATTATTAAAACAGAAAACAAATAGCATGCTACTTTGTTGTGACATTTCCTACTTAATCAGATACTATCAAATTCCTACTGAAAGCTATAATGAAGCAGTGTGTAGTGGGTGTAAGAACCTACCTGCAACAGACACTGTGGTGTGCTGTGGTGATAAATCCACAAGACACAACAGCTGAGGCGGGACTGGAACGAGAGTACTTAACAAATGGCCATTTTTTGAGAGAGAAAAACATTTTCTAAATAGATTTTAATGTAACAATCTCACATTTTTATCTTACACACAATGTGTATTATTTTACACCGACATGATAGTTACCATCAAGTGACGTGCTTGGCACTGAGCTACATCATTCAGCAGGAGGTTTAGATTGTGTGGCAGATGGGTTGCAGAGTTCTGGGAGAGAACAGATGTGTGTTAATCACTGTAAATCTGTCAGCTACAAAGGCAAACTGATGTGCTTTGCGTATTTGCATGGTTTGAGTATTTCTTAAGAAGGTCTGACGTAAAACCTGTCATTACATAAGAAGTGAAGTATTGAAGTTAAGCACACTGAGAACACACACAAACAGATAGATAGATGCTGTCATATCGTATTAATGTATATACCACCATGCAGAGTTAAAAAAAGAAAACACTTACCCTCCACGCTGTGGTAGTAAATTCATGGGGTTTTGTTGTAAATTCATGGTTTGAACAACGGGTGGATCACAGCCAAAATAACAAACAAGAACACAATTATGAATTTATATCAACTCCCAGGAACCAAAAGTGTCATCCCCTGGTCCCAAGGGCTGATGTCACACTAAGAAACCTTTGCTGGCTGATGTTGTTGGTCTCTGGTGCCTTTGGGATGGTGGTGAGCCAGCTGAAAGTAAAAATAATAATAATAATGATAATTTGATAGCAACCCCTGCCAGAAGAACACCTGCAGGCATTCTGACCTCCGCAAGAGACTGGCAGCTGTTGGTTGGACCTTGAGTTGGAGCTGAAGTTCCCCAGCCACATTGCTGTTACCACCCTGCGACGAGACAGCGTCCTCGTGTCGGAGACCACCAAGCAGGCCGTGCTGCTGGAGCTGACAGTCCCGTGGGAAGACTGCCTGGAAGAAGCCTTTGAGAGGAAGCTCTCCAAGTATGCGGGACAGGTCAGCAACTGTCAGCAGGCTGGATGGAGATCAAGGTGCCTCCCAGTGGAGGTGGGATGCAGAGGTTTCATGGCTTGTTCTTTGTCCAGAGCCTTCAGTAGTTTAGGCATCGAGGGAGAGAGAAAGAGGAGAGTCATCCGCAGTACCACCGAAGCGGCAGAGAGGGCCTCAAGATGGTTGTGGCTCAAGAGAGGAGAACAGTGGAGACATGGTAGCTAGTCAGCCATCTGGACACAAGCCGAGGTCTGATCTGCCCCGGCTGGGTCACCTGGATGAGGGTGTATGATGTTTAAAGACCCGAAACACCTAATGATTCCAGGAACATCACTGATGATGTGTCCAGAGGCATCAGCAAATGTATTTACACAGCAAACACCCTGAGTCATCAGTGACAGCCAGGGAAGACTGGATGACAAGCATGAACAGTGTGGTGACTACTGGAGAGTCAGTGACAGCTCGGAGGGATGGCAACCGGGGCAGAATGGGCTGGCAACCCAATCTGTGTCCTCTGAGAGGAGGACGCCCAACTAAGCTACAATGAACCAAAAGGAAAGGTACCCCCAGGGGTGCCCGAGAGGGGGGGAGGATGAGCACCCCAGTCGGGCGGACACAACGGTAACAGACCTAGGCAACGGACAAACGACTATGAGCATGCAGTGTACATGTGGTAAAGTCTGCAAGAACACCCGCGGCTTGAAGATTCACCGAGCGAAGATGAAGCGTTCAGTGGGAGCAGAAGCAACACAGCGCACAGGCGTTCAACCTGGTGAGATGCAGGAGGGGCCAGGCCCGGAGCCACTCCTTAGTGCCCAGAACCTCCAAGTGTTGTCGACTAATCCCCCGAGCATTAAGTCGGACCGGAGGCCTGCATGACGTCACTGTGGAAGCAATTTGATGACGATGTCGACCAAATTCTGGAGGAAATGGAGAAGGGAGGGTCCGGCCAGGAACTTAAAGCCATAACAACGATCATTGTCTGTTAGGCCCACGGCCTCCCACGGCCTCTGCAGCTCCCCCCTTGAGCCAAATGTACACACCTGGGAACAATTACCTGCATCACTCCACACAGTACTTAGTCTCCAGCTTCCCAGTCATTCTTTGCCAGACCGTCAACTAGCTTACCCCAGTTGTACAGCTACTGGCTCCATTCCTAGTTCCAAGTTCCTAGCTCCTAGTGCTAATTTCAAGTCCCTAGTTTATGTCTCTTTGTTTCGTCTTCCCATTACCTGCTTGTCTCCTCTCGTCGACCCAGTCTGTCCGTCCATTTCCAGCCAGCCCGGCTTACCTGCTTGTCTCCTCTCGTCGACCCAGGCTGTCCGTCCATCTCCAGCCAGCCCGGTTTACCTGCTTGTCTCCGCTCGTCGACCAAGGCTGTCCGTCCTTCTCCATCCAGCCCGGTTCCCCGTCTCTCCACCCGGATCCTGGACCCCTCCTCCAGGTCATCATCATCCCTGCCCAGCCCTGCTCCATCCCTGCCTGACCGGGTCCCCCCAGCCAGCTATACCGTGTGGGCTAATAAACATCCTTTGACTGCCTCCTGTCTCCCCGTGTTGTGTGTTTGGGTCTCTCCTAGCCCTGGTCGTGACATTGTCACTCTCGCAGCTGAATGGTTCGGTGAGGAGGAGAGGAAAGGCTCTGGAACATCTTCCTCAAACAACCAGAGAGCTGAGAAGATCCACATCAAGAAGGAGATGAAAGCCCTGTGATGAAGTCCCAGCACAAGGTGGCAGGAGAAGAGGAACACATTGGCCTGGCCCAGTTGATTTGCATCCTACGGAAGAAGATGAGAGTTCTCCGCCGGGCAGAGGGGCATCGGAGGCGGCAACGCAAGAGGTATGGCAAGCTAAATGAGCTGCCTTTATCGCCAACCTCTTCAAGTTCACTAAAGACCTGCTGGGGCAGAAGTGTAGCGGGAAACTTGTTTCCTCGCAGGAGGACATAGACCAAACATCTTAAACAGATGTACAGCGACCACGAAAGAGAGCAGGAGCTGGGAGAGTGCAACATCTTGATACATCCCCCTGAACTGGAAGTGCAGTTTGACATGTCAGAGCTGCAGCTGAAGGAAATCAGAGAGGTTGTTCGTAAAGCAAGGGCAAACTCTGCTCCAGGAGCAAGTGGCACTTCGTACATAGTGTACAAGAACTGTCCCAAACTCCTACTGCGTCTGTGGAAAATCCTGCAAATCTTCTGGAGAAAAGGGAAGATCCCAGATCAATGGCAAGTGGCTGAAGGGGTGTGGATCCCGAAGGAGGAAAACTCCATCCAGATAGACCAGTTCTGCATCATCACCCTGCTGTGTGTTGAGGCGAAGATCTTCTTCAGTGTGAATTCCAAGCAGCTGTGCACCTACCTGACTAAGAACACCTACATCGACACCTCAGTACAGAAGGGCGGCATTTCAGGAATGCTGGGCTGGAGTGGAACATACTGGTGTGGTGACACAGCTGATTCTGGAGGCCAGAGAGAACAAAGGCAACCTGTCAGTGTTATGGCTTGACCTGGCAAACTCAGTCGGCTCCATTCCACATAAGCTAGTCCAGCTCACTCTGTTGAAACATCATGTCCCCAGCAGGTGTAGAGAGCTCATCACTGATTACTCCAACAACTTCTGTATGAGGGTCTCTTCAGAAGCAACTACATCTAGTTGGCACAAGGTGGAGAGTGGCATCATTACAGGGTGCACTCTGTGACACTGTTCTCCTTAGCCATGAATATGCTCACCAAGTCAGCTGAGCCAGAGTGCAGAGGGCCCCAGACGAATTCCGGACAACGACAGCCACCCATCAGGGCATTCATGTATGACCTTACAGTCATGACAGAATCAGTCCCAGACTGCCGGTGGATTCTGAAGGGACTCGAAAAGCTGGTGGAGTGGGCACGGATGCGTTTCAAACCTGCCAAATAAAGATTTATGGTGCTGAGGAACGAAAAGGTGGAGGACAAGTTCCGGTTGAACATCGCAGGCGCAGTCATTCCAATGATCACAGAGAAGCCAGTCAAGAGCTTGGGCAAGGTTTTTGATTGCTCTCTGGGAGACACAACATCCATCCAGTCAACCTATACTGAGTTGGATGGCTGGCCGTGAACATGTCCGGCCGACCTGGAAAGTTCGAAGCCTGGATCTATCAACATGGCATTCTTCCCAGGATCCTGTTGCCCCTCCACGTCTATGCCTTCCCAATCTCTACAGTGGAGACCTTAGAGAGGAAGGTCATCAACCACCTCCAGAGTTGGCTTGGACTACTAAGAAGCCTGAGCAGCATCACACTCTATGGGTGCAACAACAAGCTGCCCTTCAAATCCTTGGAGGACGAATTCCAGAGCCAGAGAAGTGGTGCAGTACAGGGACTCAAGCGATCCGAAGGTGGCCAAAGCTGGAATCCAAGTGAGGACTGGCAGGAATTGGAGGGCAGAGGATGCTGTCCAAGAGGCAGAAGCAAGGCTGTGTCACAAGACCTTTGTGGGAGTGGTCATCAAGGCCGTCAGCGCTAGGATCCTTTCTAACTCCTCAATTGAACACAGGAGGGAAGGAGAGGCGGCGCCTTGTACAAGAGGAGGTGAGAGCAGCAGTGGAGGAGACAAGATCCTGCAAGGCTGTAGGGATGAAACAACAGGTACCATGTACAAGATGGGAGAATGCGGTTGAGAGGAAGGTGACCTGCACTGAGATCTGGAGAGCCTAGCCTCACCGCATCAAATTCCTCATCCAGGCAGTTTATGATGTGCTTCCAAGCCCGTCTAACCTACACGCATGGGGCATAGCAGAGACACCAGCATGCCCATTGTGTTCGAAGCGAGGAACCCTAGAGCACATCCTCAGCTGCTGCACTACGGCACTTGGAGAAGGACGGTACCGCTGGAGGCATGACAAAGTCCTTAAGACCTTAAGATCGCTGAAGCCATCAGCACTGGACTTGAGTGGGCAAAGCAGTTGTCATCACTCCAGGAAAACCATCACCTTTGTCAGAGCTGGGAGCAGGCAACCCCTGCCAGAAGAACACCTGCAGCTCTGACCTCCGCAAGAGACTGGCAGCCAGCCACCTCATCCAGGTGGCTGGCTGGGTCACATGGATGAGGGTGTATGATGTTGAAAGACCCGAAACACCCAATGATTGCAGGAACATCACTGATGATGTGTCCAGAGGCATCAGCAGATGTATTTACACAGCGCTAGATATATAAAAATAAATTGATGATTGAAAAGGCAATTATCATCATCTCACATGAAAGTATGTTAAATGTGACATCAAGGTTTCCATTTACTGTGCTCAACATGGAATTTTGAAAGTGACAAGCTCAGCATTTCCCTCTCCAAAATCCAGGTCATCTTCCATCACTGTCAGACAACATATTATAGATTTTTAATAATGGGCCATGGTGAAACAATGTAATTCAAAGACTAGTACAACTTATGCACATTATGAGAAAATGTCACAAATTGATTTGAATGACTCACGTAAGGAGTCAGCAGAGGTCAGACGCTGGTGTAGAGAGAGACCTGTTTTCTCTCAACAGATACTGCTGCAGATGCTGCATCGTTGTACCTGAAGCACACTTTTTCCCCATGATGAATGCTGCATACCCATCAGCCCTCCTGTCCCACACTTCCTTCCAGGTGTCCTTTGCTCTGACACCAAAGCCAAAAAGGTTGTTTTCTTCTGACACAGGTGGCGGAGCGCTGGACCTCTCAGCTTCATAATTAAGAAGAGACCTTATCTCCTCGAAACTGAGTGCATACTGCTGAAATGAGATAAGACTGTCCTTGCTGAGCCCTTCAGCCATAAAGACTCCAGTGTCTCTCTCCTTTTGAGCACTCTTGATCAGGTACACTGTGTACCCTACATCATTTTCAAGAAGCCACCTCAAGGATTTGTCCTTATATTTCCAAAACTGGAGAATATACTCCCTGAAAACTTCACTCCGGTCAGTATAGTCCCCTCCATGTTAAAAACCACAGCCCATGCATTCTTTCTGACCACATCCTCTTTGACTGGTGCTGACCTGTCTTGTAAGGAGGGGTCATTTTTTATTTTTCTTCTCTGAGGGATCCTGCTTCAGAAAGCCCAAGGGCCCCGTTTGGAAGAAAACTTTCACATTCCCCGGGGAGATTACACATCGTTTTTGCGACATGTTGATCACTTCTGTACAAACAAAAACAACAAGGGATACAACTACTATACCCAGAAAAAAAGAGAAGTCATTCAGCTTCGTGACATGTAACAATGTCCAATGGTAAAGTAAGATGTGGTAGTTAGTACGGGGAGCCAGTGAGGTCAAAATTAACTGCATGACTGCTTCGTTCAAAATGCCACTGTCGGTGAATGCTGGCGCAAAGTAGACATTTAGGAGGACATATACTTAAAGAGCTTGTCAAAAGTGTCATTTAAACCCAGGCCTCCATTGGAAACTCCAACCTGAACCCAGCGCCTGAGAATGGGGATGGGGATGGTAGCTCAGGCGGTAGAGCTGGTGGTCTAGTGATCTAAAAGTTGCTGGTTCGATCCCAGGCTCCTCCTGCTAGCATGCTGTAGTGTCCTTGAGCAAGACACTTAACCCCTAATTGCTCCTGATGGCTGCGTCCGTCGGTGTTTGAACAATTGTAAGTCGCTTTGGATAAAAGCGTCTGATAAATGACTAAATGTAATGTAAAGAATGCTCAGCCATCCTGTTGCCGAAGTCCTAAAGGAAGGTGCATTCCATCCACAACAATATCAAGGGGACGCCGCATTCTACACTACACATTCAAATTAACTGGACGAATACCTAAGAGAAAGTGAAATCCTCTCAGTGTTTGGCCTCCTTTCAAATTTGTGTTTCTGATTTCCAGCTCTTTCAGTGACTGCCAATACTTCCAGGACAGCCAAGATCCACAAAAGTAAATGTTTTTTTGTTCATGGGATCTTCTTGCATTCACTTTTGATTTTTGCATACTACATGGGAGAAATTTACCAGTGCATTTAAAAAAAATATGTTCATTATATTCTACCATTAAATAAGAAAGAACATTCATTATCTTGCCCATATGCTATATGAATGAAGTAAGTGTGCGTGAAACAGGGGTCAGCAAAGACATGGTGTTTCAGTCTAAACAAAAGTAGCAGACAGGAATAAGTGCTTTGTTGGCCGTGAGCCATATGACATGGGAAGGTTTGTTAATGCAAACATCCCCTCTAAAATATGGCCTGGATTGGTGTCGGAAGGTTTGTTAGTGTAACTGACGTCAAAGACTGCAGATGTAGTTTAGTTTCTTGATGGGTGTGATGTGTTGAAGAATGAAGGAGTGACCGCTGACACTGACTTGAATAAAATAATAATTTTATTACACAAATCAGCATCAAACCAGACTTGCCATGGATGTCCTGGTAGAGACCCGAGCCCGATGGAATCTCTCCCAAGTGACGCTCAGCATTCGCTTTTAAAGCTGTACAGAGATAACATACCACATCTGGTTCCAACCCATAGGTGCCTGCTCAGCCTTTGTCCTGTCATTTCCTCCTCTGGTCAAGCTGGAGGAAACAACATTTCTCTCCCATAGGACCTCTGATTAGACCCATTGTTGTCTTCGCTCTTCCTATGACAACAAGGCAGTAAATCTACAGTAACATACGTTACTATTATTCCCGCACTATATCTCAGCCCTGGGAGCTCAGTGACCTATTCACCTCAAACCTTCCAGACACCTCACAGACAACTGGGTTCTTTGCACTACTGACAGTGTAGGAGTAAGGAAGGGATTCTTATTGAGAACAAACAGATGTACATTCTGGACCAACAGAAAGAGGTTAAAAGAAGGAGTCCGTGAGCGGCTCGGGAGTTCTTTGCCAAACCAACTCAGATTCTGTTGTCACTTCTTGCAAGTGAAAATAAAGTCTTATATCTTCAGACCTCGACTCTCTCGAACCTCTCTTCTTCAGTTTAAGTGTTAGATGTGTTTTTTCCACTACATATTTGGCGTTGTCGGCAGGATTGAAGAACAGGGACCCGCTGGCTGCTGGGCTGTGGGTCGGGGACCAAAAAACGGGTGGCCACCCAACTTGAAAAGGTAAGCATTGTTCTTACCTTTTAATTTAGTAAATTTGTGTGATCATTGTCTGCCCGATTCTCACGCCCGGTGGTAAGTATTGTGTCTCTCCAAAAAGAACCTAAGCATATATGTTAAAGAAGGAGGAGAGAGAAAGAGAGTGGCTTGGAATGAATTTGACGCATGCATGCACACACAACGCTCTGTGATTTATACACATTGTAGCGGATTGTGGAAACAATCCAGAGTTAATCTCTTTTGTGTATGGTAAGCAGGTTAGAGACGTCCTGTATAGATCCATTTTTGGTAAGCAGGTTAGAGACGTCCTGTATAGATCTCTTTTGTTTATGGTAAGCAGGTTAGAGAAGTCCTGTATAGATCTATTTTTGGTAAGCAGGTTAGAGACGTCCTGTATAGATCTCTTTTGTTTATGGTAAGCAGGTTAGAGACGTCCTGTATAAGACCTATTTTTGGTAATCAGGTTAGAGACGTCCTATATAGATCTCTTTTGTTTATGGCAAGCAGGTTAGAGACGTCCTGTATAGATCTATTTTTGGTAAGCAGGTTAGAGACGTCCTGTATAGATCTCTTTTGTTTATGGTAAGCAGGTTAGAGACGTCCTGTATAAGATCTATTTTTGGTAAGCAGGTTAGAGACGTCCTGTTCAAGATCTATTTTTGGTAAGCAGGTTAGAGACGTCCTGTATAGATCTCTTTTGTTTATGGCAAGCAGGTTAGAGACGTCCTGTATAAGATCTATTTTTGGTAAGCAGGTTAGAGACGTCCTGTATAGATCTCTTTTGTTTATGGTAAGCAGGTTAGAGACGTCCTGTATAGATCTCTTTAATTTTGTCTGCGGGTAATCATATAGACAGTCCATTAAAAGCATAGGGACAGTGCTCAGAGGCTTATCACTCATGTGATTATCCATTTTAAGTTTGTTTTAAGTTTAAAAATCTGGGACACTCCCTCTGACGAGAAGGCTCAGTTGGTCGGAAGAGTTATTTTGTGTTGAGCTTGGTCGGGAGCTTTGTTATGTGTTGGTAAATCTGGGATACCACCTTTCAAGAGAGAAAGGGTCTGCATAGTCAGAGAATTGTGTTTGTCTTCGTCTATTGTAGTTAATTAGCTGAGAGTAGGAGTTCTAGAAGTAATAGATAGAGATATAGATGAAGATAAGGTATTGTAATTAACAACTAACCTAAAATACATTTCTAATAATAGGGTCGAGCAGAGTGGCTTGGGAAGCCTGTAGAGAGCAGGGGTTAGAAAGGAGGAGAGGTGAAGACAGGAATCAGAAAAGGTGGGGGTCGAGCAGCTCCAGGGGAGCCGTAAGTCAGAAAAAAAAAAAAAAATGAGTAGAGCAGCTTTACATTCACTTGGAGAAGACAGAGGAAAAGGCGTGAACGTAAACTGTAGTGAATAACAACAGAATAAAACTAGATAATAATAGCTACATACACTATTAAGTATCATGGCCATGGTAGAAATACTGACTAAAACCCTTTAAATGAAGAGGAGATAATAAAAATCTCAGCCAAATGGGGTAAGAGGACTGCCAAATTGGGAACAAAGTGGCCAGAGGGAGGAACATTTGATGCAACGGTGTGTGAAGAAATGGAGGTGATGATGAAGAATCACAAAATAAATAAAACCGGGAAAAAAGCGATTGAGAAAAGAGAAAGAGAGAGGATAATATTAGCAATGTTCCAAAAAGAAGGGACACAGTGGAGGCAGAGAGAAAGAAAAGCTAGGGAAATGTTGAGTGGAGTTGAGGAAGTTGAAAAGGTTCAGCTACCTCCATATAACACAGGACAGTACCCAATGATAACAGGCACGGTGGAGGTTAAAGGGGAGGTTTAGCTGGATAAGGCTTGTAGAACACAGAGAGGGAGAGGACCACCCTTACACATGGACTGTTATAAAGGCCTTAGAAGGACAGCCAACGAGTGGAGTAGTGATAGCGGTAGTGATAGTGATGGAGACGAGGGGGGTAATAGAGGAAGAAGGTTAAAAGACAGCCAGATGGAGATGACAGCGCAGCCATGAAGGAGAGAGCTTCAGTGGGACACCAGGGAAAGAAAGGGAGGGGGCCGAGCCCAGCAGCGGTAGATCAGCGACAAGTTCCCCGTGCGTTCGACTTACAAGAGGAACTTAGGAGATCGCAAAGAAAGAAAAGAGCAGCTAAGACTTATTCAGGAATATATCCTATCCTGGTAAAAGGACAACAAGCCCAATATATCCCATGGGGGTCCCAAGATTTAGAAGGATTGGTAAAAAAGTTACCTAATATTAACAAAGGGGCTGCAAAGTGGATAGGGATGTTTGAGGAAAACACCATAGGGAATATAATGGCGGTGGGTGATCTGAAAGCTTTGTTGGCCAGAGTGTTGGGGATAGAGAAGATGAAGAGCGTACTAACAAACGGGGGTTTGAGCCAACTGCTGGACGAGGCCTCTGATGGAACCACATTTGACGCTTACAGACAATGAACTTGGATAGCACTCAGATGCGAGTACCCAGTCTGTATAGACCACAGGATCCTGAGGGGTCACACAATAGGCGACACAGAGAACCCTGCAACATTCCTGCAGAACCAAGTTAGGAGGTGGCAATTGGAGACGGAGAAGGATCCAGAAAATGATGGATTGGTCTCGATCCTGTTCAGAAATGCCATAGTAGAAGCATTGCCTGGCCCGGTCAAAAGCAAGCTAGGAGATGTGGTGGGACTGACCTCATCAATGCCCCATAAAGAGTTCAGTGATCATCTGGTCCACGCAGTGGAGAGATATCGACCAAACGAACAGAAGATTCAAGAACAAAGCAAAGAGGTGCAGAGAAAGCTGACTCAGCTTCAGCTAGAAGAACTCACGAAGAAAGAAAAGAAAAAGCAGGCGGTTGTTGTGAAACCAGATGTTGCAACAATGCAAAACGTCCAACAGGCCCCGCCACAGATCCAACCTCTTCAACAGACATTTCCCCCCCCGGCACGACAGCCTCAGAGCCAAGGGTCACTCACCCCACCTGTGGTTAATGTTTATACGCAGAATAGTGCGACCACACAGAACCAATTTAGGGGACAGGGAGAATATCCAAGGTATGGTCAGCAGCAGGGACAGTCTAGTTACACCCTGGGACGGGGCCCCCGAGACAGATGAAATCCGAGGCAGAGGTAGGCATAGCTCCCACCATAGAAGGACTAATAAAGGCAGGTGTTATATTAGAGACAAAAAGTAACTGTAACACTCCTTTGCTTCCTGTGCTAAAAGCAGATAAACAAAAATGGCGGTTGGTGCATGATTTGCGAGCTGTCAATGACGTTGTTGAGGACATGCAGGCTGAAGTTCCAAATCCACACACGATACTGACCAACGTTCCTCCTGATGCCAAGTATTTCACAGTGATCGATTTATGTGGTGCATTTTTCAGTGTACCTCTTGCAGAAGAAAGCAGCCATTTGTTCGCATTTACGTATAAAGGTAAACAATACACTTATACAAGAATGCCACAGGGGTTTAAACATTCTCCACATTTGTTTAATCAGGTGTTGAAAAGTGATTTGATCGAACTGGTACTACATGGTACACTGATACAGTATGTGGACGATCTCCTGATATGTTCTCCTACATTGGAACAGTGTCATGAGGACTCCATGGCTGTATTAACACGATTGGCAATAGGGGGGCACAAGGTGTCCCGGAAAAAATTACAATACCGCCAGACAGGTGTCGAATACTTGGGGAGGCTGATAGCACACCAAACTAAAGCCATAGCGCCCAATCAGCTCGAGGGGATTAGCAAAGCACCTAAACCAGACATGGTACGACAAATGATGACATTTCTGGGGATGACAGGGTTTAGTGCAGATTGGATAGAGGACTATGCCCTTAAAACTGCACCATTAAGAGCAATAATGAAGAACGTAGGCCTATTGTATGTAGCAAAGAGGAGTCAGGGGTACGCATCAGCAATACTAATGCAAGAATCCTGCAGTGGGAGGCGAAATCAACCCATAGCAAATTATAGCTCAAAATTGGATACAGTAGCACAAGGCTACCCACCCTGTTATCAGGGATTAGCTGCGGTACAGTATGCTTATGACAAAGCTTCGTCCATCACGATGGGATATCTGGTCACAATTTTTACACATCATAAAGTTACTGAACTGATTGAACAGGGGAAATTTGTGTTGACAAACTCGAGGTTGTTGGAATATTTGACCTTGCTTACGTTCCCCGATGTTACCATCAGAAGGTGTTCAACGGTGAACCCAGCAGACAAAATTCCGCATGATTTTGAAGGGACATCACACGACTGTGTGACCGATTCTCTGACGTTTACCAAGTTAAGGCCTGATTTGTTGTCAACACCACTAATTGGGGCTGAGAAGGAGTTGTTTGTAGATGGTTCGTGCTACAGAGATCATTTGGGTAACCATGCAGGATTTGCAGTAGTACGACAAAACCCGGATAGAACTTTCGCTGTCATTCAAAGTTCTTATTGTAAACAACCATGTTCAGCAGAGGTGGCTGAATTGAAAGCTCTTACAGCTGCCTGCCGGGAAGGGGCAGGTAAAATTGTGAACATATATACTGATTCTGCATATGCACATGGTGTGTGTCATCTGTTTGGAGCAGTATGGAAAATGAGGGGTTTTAAGAAGACTGATGGGTCCCCCATAATGCATTGTGATCAGATTGTGGAACTGATGTTGGCATTGTTGCTACCTAGGCAAGTGGCGATAATCAAATGTCAGGCACACAAGAAAGAAAATGACTATGTCACAAAAGGTAACAGTGCTGCAGATGAGGCGGCCAAGAGAGCCTCTAACAGTTGTGTTTTGATTCAGGCAGTGTTGACTATGCCTGTGGCTTCACCTACTGAAGATGATGTTGTCCGCATGCAAGAGAAGGCTGGTGTCTATGAGCAAAACATGTGGCTGAAGAGAGGTGCGGTGCGCACTCCGACTGGGTTATGGAGAACTCATGATGGGATGTTAGTGGCACCGACCGCGTTGTTAGGATTGCTTATCACTAATGCGCATGGTTTTGACCATTGCACAAGGGGGGAAGTAGTAAGGAGAATCATAAAACAAGGTTTTTGGTCACCATACTTGCAAACAATGGTTGAAAATCAGCTCAATGAATGTGAAGTATGTGCGAAAAATAATGTAAGAAAAACAATCACCACCCCATTGGGACACATTCCAACACCAGAGGGACCATTCAGACATCTAGTCTTAGACAAATGCCTTAATTAGTCAGTCCATTGCCAAGTCTCTCACTTAATAATTGCAAATGCCATGTATGAAAAATAACTACTACAAACCTATAGGTGAAAAAAAGCTAAACACGTATATTATAACTAAATGTATAGACATATAGGTAAATGCAGGTGAGGTCTGTTGAAAGAGTTTGTGGATAAAAATGTACTGGCCTTTAACTGGTTCAACTGGATTCAGGATTCTAAAATGTTGTCATCCGCAAGCCTCAGTGTCTGTGAAGATCTGCCAGATGTGTTGTCATCTGCCCTTTGGATGATTCAGTTCAGACTCATTCCATCTTCTCTGTCTTTCCCCCACCTTTCACTCAGCATAGTACAAGAGAGGAAGAAAGAAAAAAGAAAAAGAACAACAGAAGAGTTCAGTGTCGTAGGCTAAATCTAAATTCTTATACGCACTGTAATACAATTCAGTGTGACATACATTATCAACTTTATTATCTTGCGCGCACTTGAAATAAAACAATGGTTACCTTTAATCATGCAATGTATTTAAAGTCCAAAGAGTATATTAGTCAATCTGATATCACCTTTAATTAGTTATTTTTATTCTATTTATCTATTTATTTTTATTTTATTTTATTATTTTTATTCTATTTATCTATTTAATTTTACTACTAAGAGACTACTAACTAAGAGAAAGGAGTAGGGGGTGGGGGCTCAACACAGCCCCTCTTGTGAAGAGGAGTTAACGAAGTTCCATTCTGTATGAAGCACCACACCTTGCTCCGCCTCTTAAATTTAGCAAAGGCTTCCAGTATGAACTGGTCGTCAGCGAGTGAACGTCCTGTTTTGGCTCCGGTAGGAACAGCACAGCTCACTGCATCATAAATCATAGCTGTTTTTCTCACCCAGCAGCCAAAACACGAAACCTCTTTTCTTGCATCAACAACCAGCTTCTCCCTTCACCCCAACAAGGCTATCTGCTCTTTTAAGCCGACAGGACTCACAGAAATCACCGCCACACACCCCCCAAGCATAAAAAGAAAAAGAAAAAACCCACACACTAATCAAACAATTCACAAATCCTACTTCCAATTCAGAGCAGGAGATTTTCTTTTCTTTTCTGGATGTGTACATGCATGTGTAGGCAGACTGTGGCTCTAGTCCTTCAGAAGGCTCATTTTGTTATCAAATATATAAAGTCCTGTAAAGGTTCATAGCCTTTATCAAATGTACAACCGTCCTTGGAAAAATGGCTCATATATATTTATCAAACGTCCTTAAAGAAAAAGGCTCATATATATTCATCAAACATCCTTAAAGAAAGGCCCATAATCTTTATTGTCAACTTTACAAAGTCTGTAAACAGGCTCATATATGTTTATCACTCGAGGGGCAAGAAATGTTTCTCTTTATGTATTATTCAACTGCTCACCACATATGTATACCTATTTAATAACACATATATTATATATATATCACTTACATATACACAAAACTTTACACAAAGCTCTTCACACATCTGTAGCTGTGGCACTTTCACACTCACACACACAAAAAGAAAAAAAGAAAAAGATATGTCTGTCCAACAACACATCTGATCCTCCAAAGACTTCAACAGCGCTTAGCTTTATTTTTTGACGTCGACTCATTTATACTTTTCTAATTTCATCAAAATTTTCACTTTGGCCAAAGTTTGAACAAATTATCTTTTTAATCAGATTCTCTTGTCATGCATGTTCACTAGTTCTCCTGGGCAGGTTCAGCCCTGTTTTTCCCCACTTTTCTCAAACTTTATTTTTCATCTTTTAAGCCTTTAACTTGTAATTCTTTTTACTTCACTTTTCATCTTTTTCATTTTACTTTAGGCTTTTACCTTTTATCTCTTTTCACTTTTCATCTTTTTCTTCTTACTTTAGGCTTTTAACTATTATCTCTTTTCACTTTACTTTCATATTTTTCATCTTCATTCATATAATATTATATTTAGTCAATTCCCCTGGCCAGGGTTATTTCCTCTTTGTTTTTCCCACCTAGAATTGACTATATAATATTTTCATTCGGGCAACTTTCACGCAGCATTTAATGTACACATGTCTTTCTGTTTAAGGCCGTCTTCGTTCATCTTGCATGGTTATTTAAAGAACTTTTACTTTTACTTTTTACTTCAACTTTCTCCACATCTTTTAAGCCTTTAACGTTTACTTTTAACTTTATTTCTCTCGTCTCAATTCTCTATTTCAACTTAATTCTCTTTTTCTTCATTTATTATTCTCTTATCCCCCTTATTTACATTTTTTACAAGTAAATAAACCCCAATTTAGACGGAAACTCACTTTGCACATCAACACATCATCTCTCATCTCCGCACAATCTGCTCTGCTCTTAGTGCAGCCTATCTGCACAAAACGCACACAAAACCGCTTCAGACCACATACTGTAACAGCTCGTATCGTAAGTAAAAACTCCCCGTTGAGGCATTAAGTGGTATCTTCTGAAGCAGGGCGGCAATGGCAGATGAGGCCCAACACATCCTGGTTCTTGACGCCACTTTGTAGTTTCTGGATGATTTTGATGTGTTGATGAAGAAGGAGTGACCACTGATGCTGACTTGATTAAAATAATAGTTTTATTACACAGCAACAAACCAGACTTGCCTAGGACGTCCAGGAGAGACCAAAGCTGGAAGTATTCTCTCGGGGAAGAAGTAAAAGACTTGTCCTTTATACTAGTACGGGGATCATGTAGCCCATCTGCTCACAATGCATAAGTCACAGTTCAGCACTGGTCCGACGTAAATCTACACATTTCCTCCTCTGGCCAGGCTGGAGGCATCAACGCATTTCACTCTCCCATAGGGCCTCTGAAAAGACACGTTGTTATTTTCGTTCTCCGTATGACATGGAAGCAATAAATTAAAAGTAACATACTTTAGTAATTATACCATACAATCACTATACAATGGGCTCTGATTCTTGAGAACCCAGGGCCCTCATTCAGACACCTTAATGTTTACAAAAACAACCAGTGAAATAGGTGCATTGCAATGCAAATATTCAACTTATGAATGCGACATTTTGGAAGCTTTTAGCAAAGTTACACAACATAACAAAGATAAAATCTCCAAATTCTCAGTAATGACGCACCGTGCTGTGACTGGATTGGTCCAGCGCTGGGCAGCTGCTGTTATTCGAACATGCCGCCAAAATTAACGGACAATAAAACAATGGCATTAAATCTTAATTATTTTTTAACTCTGCTTAAACAAATACTTAATATATGAATTACATCAATATTACAATACTATTCAACAGAATGGCTGTAATTGGTGTCAGGGAATTTTAATATTGAGTTTACAAGCGAGCTAGATTATGTGATGTTGATGTGGTGAATGACAATAACCGTAGGTTTCTTTTTTGATTTTAATTATTTTCTGCACCACAGTTGTGAGTTGATATTCACAATTTGAAACAAGATTATCTTGTCGCAAAATTCTGTGTGGCCCACTGAGCTCTCTCCCTCTCGGTAGCGCCTATCTTATAACAAAATAATGAATAGTTGAATGTAATTCAATTTAGGGCCAATTTGAAACTTGCATGAAGAAAATCACAATATTTATTTTAGAAAAGCAATCGTTCTTGAAAAGGAAACGCAAAATGGGCTGAGGATGGTTTAGTGGTTAGGTGTTTAGTGCGAGTGATGTGGACGTCAGCACTGTTGTGGAAAACTGGGACGATAAAGGTGTGATTGGCCGGGGTGCAAATGCCATTCCAGCCAACTGGGAGATGGGTGTATGCACTATGGCCACATAACCAGAAACACAGTTTAGTAGACGAGTGCCATTAAGGCCGGGAGCTGAGTCAGTGCTATGTGTCGTACTGCTGGGAACATATATTTTATTAACTGTGATTGGGGCAGTTATATTCTCAGGACGGTAAAGTATGTGAAGTAAAGTATGATCATGGACAATGTATATGGGGACAACAACAATTATAGCAATGGTGAGTAGGAAACAAACAGTGCCGCGTAGGCAACAAAATCCTGTAAGGTGAAAAGAGTGCCATGGCCGCAGTTGTGGTTGATGTGGTTCCATTGCAGTTGCAGGGTGAGCAGCATTCGGTGTACGCTCACGTTGTCTTCTCAACAAGTAGCTCGAGGGGAAGAGGACCTTCCTTACTGTGGGAGGCGTGAACCCAGGAGGCACGTCCTTTGACCTTGAGGGCGGTGTTGGTGACAAACAGGACTTGGAACAGTCGCAGGACACAGGGATTGTGCCAAGATGACGGTCGTAGGTCCTTTACGAGGACCCAGTCCCCATGTTGAAACTGATGAAGGGGTTTGTACTCAGGCGGATGTTGAGCTGCTTTTTCCTTTTCAAGGGATGTCGGGTAGCGGGCGAGACGGTTCTGGTGGTTTAGTTGGGGTCAGGTGGGTTCAGTCAGGTTCAGTCAGTTGTAAGTTTGTCATGGTCATATGTGGGTATTAGTTAATAATCAGCGCTATTATCTTATGCTAAATGTGTGTAGCTTGGAATGGGTGGAACTACTACGATTTAATTATGATGTCGCTGTGTCGTGACAAAGCAGTGGATCCTGGGTGGGGTTAGCCACACACACACATTAACATGTCATCAGCAAAGCGCATGCAGTTGGAATCTCTTCCAGAAATTTCCCTCAGTATGCTCCAACCCTCTAGCAGCTCACTTCCTCCTACCTCCATCCGTGACTTTTAACACACAGATTCTGTTCTCTGCACAGGAATATTGCCACTGTATCTGCATTTTTTCTGTATGTTTGGCTGGTACTGAAAAGCCGGGGGCTTTTGGTTCTGTTTCAGTTCCACTGCTGGGAGACTGTTGATAAAACAAACCCTGTGAATGGGGCCAGTGAGCAACAGTTGGCTCTGCACTCTTGTTTGGAAGGAGAAATATAGATTAGACGATACTGATTACAGAATTGTTTTGCGCAAAATAAAAATTGAATAAAAGAACAAAGAATAAACCATGGCCTGAACTCACTATATTATAAGAATTGTATCGCTATAGCTAGAGAGCTATGATATCGTCTTGTGTTCCTCTGACCTGGATACATGCTACCAAGACTCAAACTTATTTGACTCTTTTGGCACAACGAGGGCATAGTTAAAAGACCACTGACTGTGGACAAGAGAGTTCTTGCTGGTTTGTGTAGAATTAGCAGTTATTTTATGAACTGAGGACGGCCATTTATTGCTTTATTTACAATTAGCAGAATTTTTTAAATGTATCCTGGTTTTAACAGGTAGCCAATGTAGAGATAAAGAACAGGTGTGATGTGTTCAAATTTGTATTTTCTGTGATGTCAGTGGGGGCGAGAAGTGTGGCTTGATTGAGTGGGGAACAGCATTGGATTTTTATGTTTGGCATGTCAAGCAGACGCACATGATAACGTAAAAGTCTTTGTGGTGTCATTTGTGTTGGTTTATCAGTTTGTATGATCAGTTCTAATTCATGAGAGAAATATGCCACCGGGCGGAGTCTTCCCCCATGAGGTTTACACAGCACCGATAGCATATATCCACCCTTTTGATCCACAAACCAAGTAAACGGGAGTCCATAGTCAGGGAGGAAGGAATTGTTTGTTTTACAGTAACTTTGATCCTGTCACAATAAACTTGATTGAATCAATGCCATCTCATGGGAAACAAACCTCTACTTGCTTGGATCAAGGTAATGAACCACTTACAGCTGACTCATGAGATTTTGCCGCCAACCAACCAGTTTGGCGTTCAAGATTTTGAGGCAATTTCAGACATGCTTGGTTCGTTGGTCTAGTGGCATGATTCTCGCTTAGGGTGCGAGAGGTCCCGGGTTCAACTCCCGGACGAGCCCAGAGACAAGCTTGACCTATGAGGTTGATGTTCGCGCCAATCTGTCTCATGTTTAAATGAATCAAATTGCAAGCTCTGCTTCTGTAGCTTCCATGTTGTAATGGTTTAGGCTTTGCATTCAGTGATCCTAGTTCAAATCTTGGTGGACCCTGCTTCAGTTTAGTGGCAGGAGAGAGGTTCCAGCTATGTGTTTGATATTAAAGTTCAATTGTCTAAACACATCATGTTTCAATAAATTCAAATTGCAAGCCGGTCAAATCTTGGTGGCATTTGAAATCGATAAGCCATCAACGAAAGTTTGCCCATAAAAATGCCTTTGGCACAAAGCTGTATGCTGCAGAACCGGCCTGAGTTAATTTTCCCTCCCTGTTTTCCTTCATTCTAACTTGCATCCGAAGTAGGTAATTTTGAAACCGGATGTAATTGTTTGTTTTACAGTAACTTTGATCCTGTCACAATGAACTTGATTGAATCAATGCCATCTCATGGGAAACAAACCTCTACTTGCTTGGATCAAGGTAATGAACCACTGACAGCTGACTCATGAGATTTTGCCGCCAACCAACCAGTT
Organism: Zeus faber; assembly: GCF_960531495.2. Lineage (NCBI taxonomy): Eukaryota > Metazoa > Chordata > Actinopteri > Zeiformes > Zeidae > Zeus > Zeus faber. The sequence goes on along the minus strand of NW_028293179.1, from coordinate 141,909 downwards.
TGGCGTTCAGCATTTTGAGGCAATTTCAGACATGCTTGGTTCGTTGTTTTAGTGGCATGATTCTCGCTTAGGGTGCGAGAGGTCCCGGGTTCAACTCCCGGACGAGCCCAGAGACAAGCTTGACCTATGAGGTTGATGTTCGCGCCAATCTGTCTCATGTTTAAATGAATCAAATTGCAAGCTCTGCATACTGTAGCTTCCATGTTGTAATGGGTTAGGCTTTGCATTCAGTGATCCTAGTTCAAATCTTGGTGGACCCTGCTTCAGTTTAGTGGCAGGAGAGAGGTTCCAGCTATGTGTTTGATATTAAAGTTCAATTGTCTAAACACATCATGTTTCAATAAATTCAAATTGCAAGCGGTTCAAATCTTGGTGGCATTTGAAATCGATAAGCCATCAACGAAAGTTTGCCCATAAAAATGCCTTTGGCACAAAGCTGTATGCTATTCCGTCAGAACCGGCTTGAGATCATTTTCCCTCCCTGTTTTCCTTCATTCTAACTTGCATCCGAAGTAGGTAATTTTGAAACCGGATGTAATTGTTTGTTTTACAGTAACTTTGATCCTGTCACAATAAACTTGATTGAATCAATGCCATCTCATGGGAAACAAACCTCTACTTGCTTGGATCAAGGTAATGAACCACTGACAGCTGACTCTCATGAGATTTTGCCGCCAACCAACCAGTTTGGCGTTCAGGATTTTGAGGCAATTTCAGAAATGCTTGGTTCGTTGGTCTAGTGGCATGATTCTCGCTTAGGGTGCGAGAGGTCCCGGGTTCAACTCCCGGACGAGCCCAGAGACAAGCTTGACCTATGAGGTTGATGTTCGCGCCAATCTGTCGCATGTTTAAATGAATCAAATTGCAAGCTCTGCATACTGTAGCTTCCATGTTGTAATGGTTTAGGCTTTGCATTCAGTGATCCTAGTTCAAATCTTGGTGGACCCTGCTTCAGTTTAGTGACAGGAGAGAGGTTCCAGCTATGTGTTTGATATTAAAGTTCAATTGTCTAAACACATCATGTTTCAATAAAATCAAATTGCAAGCGGTTCAAATCTTGGTGGCATTTGAAATCGATAAGCCATCAACGAAAGTTTGCCCATAAAAATGCCTTTGGCACAAAGCTGTATGCTATTCCGTCAGAACCGGCCTGAGATCATTTTCCCTCCCTGTTTTCCTTCATTCTAACTTGCATCCTAAGTAGGTAATTTTGAAACCGGATGTAATTGTTTGTTTTACAGTAACTTTGATCCTGTCACAATAAACTTGATTGAATCAATGCCATCTCATGGGAAACAAACCTCTACTTGCTTGGATCAACGTAATGAACCACTGACAGCTGACTCATGAGATTTTGCCGCCAACCAACCAGTTTGGCGTTCAGGATTTTGAGGCAATTTCAGAAATGCTTGGTTCGTTGGTCTAGTGGCATTATTCTCGCTTAGGGTGCGAGAGGTCCCGGGTTCAACGCCTGGACGAGCCCAGAGATAAGCTTGACCTATGAGTTTGATGATTGCGCCAATCTGTCTCATGTTTAAATGAATCAAATTGCAAGCTCTGCATACTGTAGCTTCCATGTTGTAATGGTTTAGGGTTTGCATTCAGTGATCCTAGTTCAAATCTTGGTGGACCCTGCTTCAGTTTAGTGACAGGAGAGAGGTTCCAGCAATGTGTTTGATATTAAAGTTCAATTGTCTAAACACATCATGTTTCAATAAATTCAAATTGCAAGCCGTTCAAATCTTGGTGGCATTTGAAATCGATAAGCCATCAACGAAAGTTTGCCCATAAAAATGCCTTTGGCACAAAGCTGTATGCTATTCCGTCAGAAGCGGCCTGAGATCATTTTCCCTCCCTGTTTTCCTTCATTCTAACTTGCATCCGAAGTAGGTAATTTTGAAACCGGATGTAATTGTTTGTTGTACAGTAACTTTGATCCTGTCACAATAAACTTGATTGAATCAATGCCATCTCATGGGGAAAAACCTCTACTTGCTTGGATCAAGGTAATGAACCACTGACAGCTGACTCATGAGATTTTGCCGCCAACCAACCAGTTTGGCGTTCAGGATTTTGAGGCAATTTCAGACATGCTTGGTTCGTTGGTCTAGTGGCATGATTCTCGCTTAGGGTGCGAGAGGTCCCGGGTTCAACTCCCGGACGAGCCCAGAGACAAGCTTGACCTATGAGGTTGATGTTCGCGCCAATCTGTCTCATGTTTAAATGAATCAAATTGCAACCTCTACAGCATTCTGTAGCTTCCATGTTGTAATGGTTTTGGCTTTGCATTCAGTGATCCTAGTTCAAATCTTGGTGGACCCTGCTTCAGTTTAGTGACAGGAGAGAGGTTCCAGCTATGTGTTTGATATTAAAGTTCAATTGTCTAAACACATCATGTTTCAATAAATTCAAATTGCAAGCCGTTCAAATCTTGGTGGCATTTGAAATCGATAAGCCATCAACGAAAGTTTGCCCATAAAAATGCCTTTGGCACAAAGCTGTATGCTGCAGAACCGGCCAGAGTTAATTTTCCCTCCCTGTTTTACTTCATTCTAACTTGCATCCAAAGTAGGTCATTTTTAAACAGGAAGGAATTGTTTGTTTTACAGTAACTTTGATCCTGTCACAATAAACTTGATTGAATCAATGCCATCTCATGGGGAAAAACCTCTACTTGCTTGGATCAAGGTAATGAACCACTGACAGCTGACTCATGAGATTTTGCCTACAACCAACCAGTTTGGCGTTCAGGATTTTGAGGCAATTTCAGACATGCTTGGTTCGTTGGTCTAGTGGCATGATTCTCGCTTAGGGTGCGAGAGGTCCCGGGTTCAACTCCCGGACGAGCCCAGAGACAAGCTTGACCTATGAGGTTGATGTTCGCGCCAATCTGTCTCATGTTTAAATGAATCAAATTGCAAGCTCTGCATACTGTAGCTTCCATGTTGTAATGGTTTAGGCTTTGCATTCAGTGATCCTAGTTCAAATCTTGGTGGGCCCTGCTTCAGTTTAGTGGCAGGAGAGAGGTTCCAGCTATGTGTATGATATTAACGTTCAATTGTCTAAACACATCATGTTTCAATAAATTCAAATTGCAAGCCGTTCAAATCTTGGTGGCATTTGAAATCGATAAGCCTTCAACGAAAGTTTGCCCATAAAAATTCCTTTGGCACAAAGCTGTATGCTATTCCATCAGAACCGGCCTGAGTAAATTTTCCCTCCCTGTTTTCCTTCATTCTAACTTGCATCCGAAGTAGGTAATTTTGAAACCGGATGTAATTGTTTGTTTTACAGTAACTTTGATCCTGTCACAATAAACTTGATTGAATCAATGCCATCTCATGGGAAACAAACCTCTACTTGCTTGGATCAAGGTATGGAACCACTTACAGCTGACTCATGAGATTTTGCCGCCAACCAACCAGTTTGGGGTTCAGGATTTTGAGGCAATTTCAGACATGCTTGGTTCGTTGGTCTAGTGGCATGATTCTCGCTTTGGGTGCGAGAGGTCCCGGGTTCAACTCCCAGACGAGCCCAGAGATAAGCTTGACCTATGAGGTTGATGTTCGCGCCCATCTGTCTCATGTTCAAATGAATCAAATTGCAAGCTCTGCATACTGTAGCATACTGTAGCTTCCATGTTGTAACGGTTTTTGGCTTTGCATTCAGTGATCCTAGTTCAAATCTTGGTGGACCCTGCTTCAGTTTAGTGGCAGGAGAGAGGTTCCAGCTATGTGTTTGATATTAAAGTTCAATTGTCTAAACACATCATGTTTCAATAAATTCAAATTGCAAGCCGTTCAAATCTTGGTGGCATTTGAAATCGATAAGCCATCAACGAAAGTTTGCCCATAAAAATGCCTTTGGCACAAAGCTGTATGCTGCAGAACCGGCCTGAGTTAATTTTCCCTCCCTGTTTTCCTTCATTCTAACTTGCATCCAAAGTAGGTCATTTTTAAACAGGAAGGAATTGTTTGTTGTACAGTAACTTTGATCCTGTCACAATAAACTTGATTGAATCAATGCCATCTCATGGGAAACAAACCTCTACTTGCTTGGATCAAGGTAATGAACCACTGACAGCTGACTCTCATGAGATTTTGCCGCAGACCAACCAGTTTGGCGTTCAGGATTTTGAGGCAATTTCAGACATGCTTGGTTCGTTGGTCTAGTGGCATGATTCTCGCTTAGGGTGCGAGAGGTCCCGGGTTCAACTCCCGGACGAGCCCAGAGACAAGCTTGATCTGTGAGGTTGATGTTCGCGCCAATCTGTCTCATGTTTAAATGAATCAAATTGCAAGCTCTACATCATGCAGCATACTGTAGCTTCCATGTTGTATTGGTTTTGGCTTTGCATTCAGTGATCCTAGTTCAAATCTTGGTGGACCCTGCTTCAGTTTAGTGGCAGGAGAGAGGTTCCAGCTATGTGTTTGATATTAAAGTTCAATTGTCTAACCATATCATGTTTCAATAAATATAAATTGCAAGCCGTTCAAAACTTGGTGGCATTTGAAATCGATAAGCCATCAACGAAAGTTTGCCCATAAAAATGCCTTTGGCACAAAGCTGTATGCTGCAGAACCGGCCTGAGTTAATTTTCCCTCCCTGTTTTCCTTCATTCTAACTTGCATCCGAAGTAGGTCATTTTGAAACCGGATGTATTTGTTTGTTTTACAGTAACTTTGATCCTGTCACAATAAACTTGATTGAATCAATGCCATCTCATGGGAAACAAACCTCTACTTGCTTGGATCAAGGTAATGAACCACTGACAGCTGACTCTCATGAGATTTTGCCTACAACCAACCAGTTTGGCGTTCAGGATTTTGAGGCAATTTCAGACATGCTTGGTTCGTTGATCTAGTGGCATGATTCTCGCTTAGGGTGCGAGAGGTCCCGGGTTCAACTCCCGGACGAGCCCAGAGAAAAGCTTGACCTATGAGGTTGATGTTCGCGCCAATCTGTCTCATGTTTAAATGAATCAAATTGCAAGCTCTGCATACTGTAGCTTCCATGTTGTAATGGTTTAGGCTTTGCATTCAGTGATCCTAGTTCAAATCTTGGTGGACCCTGCTTCAGTTTAGTTGCAGGAGAGAGGTTCCAGCTATGTGTTTGATATTAAAGTTCAATTGTCTAACCATATCATGTTTCAATAAATTCAAATTGCAAGCCGTTCAAAACTTGGTGGCATTTGAAATCGATAAGCCATCAACGAAAGTTTGCCCATAAAAATGCCTTTGGCACAAAGCTGTATGCTGCAGAACCGGCCTGAGTTAATTTTCCCTCCCTGTTTTCCTTCATTCTAACTTGCATCCGAAGTAGGTCATTTTGAAACCGGATGTAATTGTTTGTTTTACAGTAACTTTGATCCTGTCACAATAAACTTGATTGAATCAATGCCATCTCATGGGAAACAAACCTCTACTTGCTTGGATCAAGGTAATGAACCACTTACAGCTGACTCTCATGAGATTTTGCCTACAACCAACCAGTTTGGCGTTCAGGATTTTGAGGCAACTTCAGACATGCTTGGTTCGTTGATCTAGTGGCATGATTCTCGCTTAGGGTGCGAGAGGTCCCGGGTTCAACTCCCGGACGAGCCCAGAGACAAGCTTGACCTATGAGGTTGATGTTCGCGGCCATCTCTCTCATGTTTAAATGAATCAAATTGCAAGCTCTACATCATGCAGCATACTGTAGCTTCCATGTTGTATTGGTTTTGGCTTTGCATTCAGTGATCCTAGTTCAAATCTTGGTGGACCCTGCTTCAGTTTAGTGGCAGGAGAGAGGTTCCAGCTATGTGTTTGATATTAAAGTTCAATTGTCTAAACACATCATGTTTCAATAAATTCAAATTGCAAGCCGTTCAAATCTTGGTGGCATTTGAAATCGATAAGCCATCAACGAAAGTTTGCCCATAAAAATGCCTTTGGCACAAAGCTGTATGCTATTCCGTCAGAACCGGCCTGAGATCATTTTCCCTCCCTGTTTTCCTTCATTCTAACTTGCATCCGAAGTAGGTAATTTTGAAACCGGATGTAATTGTTTGTTGTACAGTAACTTTGATCCTGTCACAATAAACTTGATTGAATCAATGCCATCTCATGGGAAACAAACCTCTACTAGCTTGGATCAAGGTAATGAACCACTGACAGCTGACTCATGAGATTTTGCCGCCAACCAACCAGTTTGGCGTTCAGCATTTTGAGGCAATTTCGGACAAGCTTGGTTCGTTGTTTTAGTGGCATGATTCTCGCTTAGGGTGCGAGAGGTCCCGGGTTCAACTCCCGGACGAGCCCAGAGACAAGCTTGACCTATGAGGTTGATGTTCGCGCCAATCTGTCTCATGTTTAAATGAATCAAATTGCAAGCTCTGCATACTGTAGCTTCCATGTTGTAATGGGTTAGGCTTTGCATTCAGTGATCCTAGTTCAAATCTTGGTGGACCCTGCTTCAGTTTAGTGGCAGGAGAGAGGTTCCAGCTATGTGTTTGATATTAAAGTTCAATTGTCTAAACACATCATGTTTCAATAAATTCAAATTGCAAGCGGTTCAAATCTTGGTGGCATTTGAAATCGATAAGCCATCAACGAAAGTTTGCCCATAAAAATGCCTTTGGCACAAAGCTGTATGCTATTCCGTCAGAACCGGCTTGAGATCATTTTCCCTCCCTGTTTTCCTTCATTCTAACTTGCATCCGAAGTAGGTAATTTTGAAACCGGATGTAATTGTTTGTTTTACAGTAACTTTGATCCTGTCACAATAAACTTGATTGAATCAATGCCATCTCATGGGAAACAAACCTCTACTTGCTTGGATCAAGGTAATGAACCACTGACAGCTGACTCTCATGAGATTTTGCCGCCAACCAACCAGTTTGGCGTTCAGGATTTTGAGGCAATTTCAGAAATGCTTGGTTCGTTGTTTTAGTGGCATGATTCTCGCTTAGGGTGCGGGAGGTCCCGGGTTCAACTCCCGGACGAGCCCAGAGACAAGCTTGACCTATGAGGTTGATGTTCGCGCCAATCTGTCGCATGTTTAAATGAATCAAATTGCAAGCTCTGCATACTGTAGCTTCCATGTTGTAATGGTTTAGGCTTTGCATTCAGTGATCCTAGTTCAAATCTTGGTGGACCCTGCTTCAGTTTAGTGACAGGAGAGAGGTTCCAGCTATGTGTTTGATATTAAAGTTCAATTGTCTAACAAAATCATGTTTCAATAAATTCAAATTGAAAGCCGTTCAGATCTTGGTGGCATTTGAAATCGATAAGCCATCAACGAAAGTTTGCCCATAAAAATGCCTTTGGCACAAAGCTGTATGCTGCAGAACCCGCCTGAGTTAATTTTCCCTCCCTGTTTTCCTTCATTCTAACTTGCATCCGAAGTAGGTAATTTTGAAACCGGATGTAATTGTTTGTTTTACAGTAACTTTGATCCTGTCACAATAAACTTGATTGAATCAATGCCATCTCATGGGGAAAAACCTCTACTTGCTTGGATCAAGGTAATGAACCACTGACAGCTGACTCATGAGATTTTGCCGCCAACCAACCAGTTTGGCGTTCAGGATTTTGGGGCAATTTCAGACATGCTTGGTTCGTTGGTCTAGTGGCATGATTCTCGCTTAGGGCGCGAGAGGTCCCGGGTTCAACTCCCGGACGAGCCCAGAGATCCATCAGAACCAGCCTCCCGGTTTACCTTTATTCTAACCTGCATCCTAAGTAGGTCATTGTGAAACAGGATAGAATTGTTCTTTTTACAGTCACAATGAACAGCAACAACAACAACAACACATGCTGGTATAGTTGTGGAAATTATTTTACCTGAGGTGTCATAATCATTACTTTAGTACAAATTAGAAGATGGGAAAGTAAGAGGAACACACTAGTTTTAATGGAATAATTATAATTCTTAAGTAATTCATAAATAAATAATTTGGAAGGCAGAATGTATTGTTATCGTGCATTTCCTGGATAAATAGATAGTGTAGATAATAACACAATGTACTGTAAGGGATACAACTATTTCAAAATTAGATTAAAGTAATAGTCAATCTTACATTTTCTGGCTGGTATCCAACTCTAGTTTTATTGTATTTATGATTGTCTGATCATCATGGTATTCTAAATAGGCTATTTATACAGGCGATGGTACACTTAAACGGATTAATCTTGCTACCTGTATCAAAGGACGACCCATAGGTAATTATGGTATTACCATAGTGGTGTAACCTAAACGGCATGAATTGTTGTTTTTCCCTTTAACCGGTATATGAAGTTTTCAAACATCAACCAGTGATCGACGTGTTAAAAAGCAGTGATCACTGGTGTATCCTGAGGTTGAATGAAATGCCATTTAAAACGTGATCATTACCTGAACGTCGCTCTTGTGTTTAAAGTTTTGAAATCCGCGAAAGTGCTGGGATCGCAACTTGCTCCCCCCGCCCCCTGCCTCCCCCCACTTTGACACCCACTTTGTGGCCAAAAAGATATTACACCCATCTGTACCATAGAGAATGCATTGAAATCGTTTAGGGAGTTTTCGCGAAACAATCCCCGCCAGCCGCGCGACAGGCCCGGTTATAATTCCCGCCCAATGCAGTGGTGATTAAAAGACTGTGCCAATCGAAAAAGAAAAGCCATTCAACTTGGTGACATGTAATGATGGGGGGATGGTAGCTCAGGCGGTAGAGCTGGTGGTCTAGTGATCCAAAGGTTGCTGGTTTGATCCCAGGCTCCTCCTTCTAGCATGCTGTAGTGTCCTTGACCACCTAACCCCTAATTGCTCCTGATGGCTGCATCCGTCGGTGTTTGAACAATTGTATGTCGCTTTGGATAAAAGCATCTGCTAAATGTAATGATGTCTAACGCAAAACCCGGGTGTGGTAGTTAGAACAGGGGGCCCGTTAGGTCCACGTTTACTGCTTGGTTGAAAATGCTGGTGCAAAGCAGATATTTAGGATAACATCTACTCAAAGAGTTTGTGAGAAGTGGGATTTGAACCCACTGCAAACTGAATGCAGTGCCTTAGACCACCCATCCATCCTGACTGCAAAGTGCTAAAGGAAGGCACAATCCACTACTACACATTCTAATTAACTGGATGGATACCTCAGAAAAAGTGGAAATCCCCTTGAGTTTGGCCTTCTTTTAAATTTGTCTTTCTCGATGTCTAGCTCTTTTCTCGATCGCGACTGCCAAGATCCACCAAAGTAAATGTCTTCTTGTTCATGGCGTCTTCATGTATTCACTTTTGATTTGTGCATACTACAACCAAAAGAGGCATAATGTACAAAAAGAGTGATGCTTTTACATGTGGATCAGACAAAACCCAAAAAGCATTGCTTAAAATAATTAATACTCCCCACGAGACGGCTGCTCCATCCGTGGCGGCACCTGGGGAGGTGCTCCCCACGGTGGTCCAGCCTAGAGCCGCTCCAACTGCGGCAGGGTCTCCTGGGGCAGCTGTCCCTGTGGCTGCCCCTCCTCCTGTGGCAGCTCATCCTGTGGCGACTCCTCCAGCAGCGGCTTTCTCGGCTGTGGCTCCCCCAGTGGCATCTCCTCCAGCAGATTCCTCAGGATCAGGGACCCTGGCAGTGTCCCAGAGGAAGAGGAGGGATCACTGCCAGTCGGGCAAGGAGGCCCCCAAGAAGCTGAGAGAAGTGTCAGGGGGGGTTTTGGGGGGGTGCGGCCCTGAAGCAGGGAGTAGGGATGGAGGTCAGGGGGCAGACCCCTCCTTGGGGGAATGTCTCTCCCCTTTGTGGAATGATGGGCAGGGGGCGCCATGGAGTTCCCCCGCTTCCCCCAACAACATGCCCTATTCCTGGGCTGGCCTCATGGACGAGAGCTCAGAAGACATGGTGTTGGGGTTGTATGACTGATGTTGGGTTTGTTCTGTGTTTAGTTGTGTGTAGTTTTGTGTTTTCATAGCATGTTTTTTTTCACATTTTGTTTTAAATGAATTGTTTGGGGGTCATCACAATTTATTCACGGGGAATGAGGGACTCAGTGAAGAGAAGGTTTTTTTTTTATTTTGTTGGGGCTTTGGGTTGTATAATTTGTTTTATATATATCATATATTTGTATTATATATTTTCGAGGGTCTGGGACAAGGGGGGGGTCAGTCTGGAGTATGGGGGGGGTTCACGCTTCAGGGATGGGTATTCTTTTTGGCAGAGGTGGTGTAAGGGTGGAGGGTTTTTTGTTGTGGTGCAGGGGAGGGTGCTGGGGGTGGATATTGTTTATGGGGGCGTTCCTTTGAGGGTTTTTGTGCGGGGGGAGGCTTTTTTAAAGCGTGTCACCCGGCGGGTGCCACCTGACTTGCAGAGGCTATGGAGACCCCCATCACTCTGGAGGAGCTTGAGGGTGCCATCTGAAGGATGGGAAAGCGAAAGGTCCCGGGTATCTTCGGTCTGCCAGCAGAGTTTTACCTCAAGTTTTGGGTGTTGCTTGGTCCGGGGGTGCTGGAGGTGCTGACCGAGGTCCTCCGCGCAGGGGCTCTTGGAGTGTTGATGGCAGTGGGGGTGATTTCCCTTTTTTCAAGAAGGGAGACATCTCTGACGTTAATAACTGATGGCCATTGACCATGCATGACAACAAGCTTCTGGCTAAGGTCCTCGCCAACCGTCTGCACACAGTCCTCCCGGATGCGGGCCACGTGGACCAAACGTGCGGAGTGGCTAGGCACTCTGTGAGGTGGAACCTCCAGCTCATCAGAGAGGCTGGGTGGAAGATAGAGGTCAACCCCTTATGGTTGTAGGCCTCGATCGGGCCAAAGCCTTAGATGTGGTTCACTGGGGTTTTATGTTTAAGGTTTTAGAGAGAGTAGGTTCAGGGAATGGTTTTGTTGGTTGCTGCGTACATTGTGCGTAACTGTGGGGAGCAGGGTTTGTGTTAACGGTCACCAAGGGAAATTCTTTGGGTTGCACTCAGGGGTGAGACAGGAGTGAGACAGGAGTGTGCGCATTCACCCCTGCTCTACATCCTTTAAATGGAGCCCCTGGCGGCAGCCATTCGGGGGGACCCGGGTGTGAGAGGTCTGTTGGTACAAGGTAGCGGCGGCCTTAGGGTCAAGCTGTCCCAGTATGTGGATGATATTACTCGGCTGCTGGGCAGTGATGCCTGCCTGCTCCTTTACTTGGAGATCTTTCAGGAGTTCGGCCTCGTGTCTGGCGCAGAGTGAAATGACGCAAAGTCCTCAGTCATGTTCTCTGTGTGGTGGAAGGAAGGATGGACATACTAGGGGGGCTGTCTCTCTGCCTAGGACCTCTGAAATTACTCAGGTGGACTTTGAGGCAGCCCACAGTGCCACGGCTAATTGGACCAGTTGAATTGAAGCAGTCCAGAAGAAAGTCGCCCTATGGATATTCAGGATTCTGACCCTTACAGTGTTATAAGAATTTTGTATTTCTAGGTAATTTTAAGTGAACTTATGAAGCATTGTGACATTATGTCCTAACCTGTACGTGCAGAACAACATGTACTCAAGTGGCTATGTGCCAGGAACAACATGTACAGACAACATGTACACAACTGTTGACAGAAGAACATATGGATCACAAAGAATTGTTTCCAACCAGAGGCGCCCCAACAAGCCGATGATGCAACAAGAGTCTCCTTCTCCTCCAAGAGTCATCCTATTAATAGTCTCAGCTCTCTAGAGAGAGCTGACCATTTCTTCTGTTACATCGTTTTTTGTTGTTACTCTGTAAATGCTTCTCTGGTACCAGATTAAATACTTCATTAACCTAAAGTCTTGGTCTTCGATTTTTTCTGTAACGATTGAGCCCGTTCACAACAAAGTTTATAGCTGATTAGCTTTAACACACGTGTGCTGGTTTTGAAGGGTGACGTGTTGCCGTCTCTTCTGTATGTGTCGTACATCTTCCCGATGTCGGCGAGCATGCGGGCGCCCCTCACGCCTCATGGTTAGTTTTGTAGTGGGGAGGCTGTGTATGCGCCGTACGGGGAGGGTAGAAGCGGTGTGCATCACCTCCCACTCAAGCTCGAGGGCTTTTTTGTTTCTTTTTTGTTTAGGGAGCTGTCCTCTCCGGTGGTCCACCCATCAGGACACTTCCTCTGGCTGTTCCTATCCTACCAGGCGAGGAGGGTGATGGGGGCTTTGGGCAACTTGGGGCCTCGGTCAGAGCAGGTGCCATGTCACTATGGCCATGCAGCGAAGTGGCTTCAGGCTCACCCTGAGGCCTTGGACAGGGGTTTGGGGCTGGACCAGAGGAGGCTCCATGCCCAGACAAGGCGGGGGGTGACCGTGCTGGCTGTTTTGGGCATCCTCGAGGCTGTCTGGCTGGCAGTCAAGCCACCAAGCCTGGATAATGGGCGTAAACTGGTCCTGCCTCCAGAAATCACTGCCGGTGTGTACCACCTTGTACCGGCGACGCTTGGCAACATCCCCTGGTGCCCCCGAGCCACGTGGCCAGAGGGGTGTGGGTAGAAGGGGGAACAGGAGGGAAGGCTTCCTGCTCTGGCTGCTCATAAGCCTATTCAAAAAGGGCTTGTGGGTGGAAGGGCAGGACCTAATAAGGCTCGGGAGGGATTGCAGAGTCAGGGCAGACGTGGGGAAATGGGGACAGCACGGTGCCCTAGAGAGGTGGAAGGGGTTTGGTGTATGTTTTTAGGGGAGAATGTAAATGTTTGTTTTTGTTCATGGTTCTTTGTATGTATTATGTTAAATATCATGTGTAACCGTTTGACTGTTGTTTTTCTCTGTTTGTTCCATTCATGGTTCTTCCCACAATGGTTTGGGGGATTGTATGATTTGTTGGTGATGTGTGGAATAAAAAACATATCAACCGTGTTTTACAAAAGACTTCCGTGGAGAGGAAAAACCAAGAGTTTCACCTCATTTAAACTTTGGCAATTCTTCCAACAGCATTGCTCATGTCAATCACGGAGTGGTTAACACTAAAATATCTGCCTTGCTAGCAGCAGAAGCGCGAACCAGTGAGGTTTTGTTTTATTCATTGACTATTTGATATATTGATTATTTATTTAAACATGTAACAATATGTTAAAACAAATCAAGAATAGCAATAAAAATTAACATTAAACATATAGAGGAAGACGTATACACTCATGTAGTCCTCTGCCTTCTCCATAACTTGAATAAGTAACTAAATATTTATCACATATGCAACTTAGAAACAACTATCCCAATGCTATTATGTACAACCCAGATATCTACCCAGTGTCAATCAGATATAACTTAAACAAATACCTCAACATTCATCCTACCAACCTTCCCTCATCCCTATACCTCTGAAAACATATTTTTATTGTAAATCTTCTTGAATTGAGTTATATGAGGACTTTGCTTGAGTTTAATATCCGCACCATTCCACAAATCCCCCTGACAATGTGATAAACACATACGTGCTGATGGTGGTCAAAATGGTATGAACACAGTGTTTTTATAAATTAAAATTTCCTCCTTAACAAGAAACCCCATCTCTATCAAAGAACATTTTTGCATGTTCCCAAGAAGAAAATAATTTCTTGCTTAATTTGTGCAGTAATAAATTCTACCAGATCCATGAACTTCAAGTCATGTGACTTCAAATACAGCGTGTGAGTATGTTCACAATATCCTACATTGTTAACTCTCCTTCTGGCTCTTTTTTGTAGTATGCATAATGAATGTAATGTGCTTTTTTAAATGTGCATGTTACCCCACACCTCCACGCAGCAATTCAGATACAGGTATATGAGTGAACCATACAGAGTGTGAATTTCCTTTAATTTAAAAGTGAATAGTTAAAGCAATGGTGTAGAAATCTGAACAGGTGTCCCTGAGCAGGTTCAAATTCTTCCAACTATGCTTTGTACGGTTGTCCAATCTCTGAACCTATCTTAATTCTATGTGCCATCTTCTGCTCAAAATATGTCTGAAAATCAAGTGAATTACGTTTTTCTGCGACTTCCTCAATTAATCGGAATTTCCTTGTATTTTCAGACCACAAAATATGTGGTCGTGGCTGAATGTTTGAGGTTTATAGGTATATCTCCAAAATTCAAGTGCGTGTTTCCAGCTTCTTCCTCATTTGAATGTAGTTTCCCTGTCTTTTAAAATCACAAAATATTTAGTCGTCGCCATTTCCCTGTGCAGGTCCAAATCCTGCAGACTACAATTTATAAGGTTGTCCAAACTTTAAATGTCTTTTACTGAACCTGAACTTCTTGCGCTAGTGTCTCCTTAAAATATCTCCAAAAGTCAATTACGTTTTGCAGAGTCTTGCTGAATTGATCAGAATTTCCTTTCATTTTCAAGCCCAAAACTTTGTAGTCATGGCTGAGTGGTTCAGGTGATGGACTTGATATCCATTGGGGTTACCATGTGCAGGTTGAAATCCTCTAGACTGTACTTGTCACAGATGACCCTGCTTTCATGTTATTTGAATTCCTTGTGCTAGAGTTTCCTGGAAATCTCTCCAAAATTCAAGTGCGTGTTTGCAGCTTCTTCCTCATTTGAACGAAGTTTCCTTGTTCTTTTAACATTACAAAGTATATTGTCGTGGCCGTGTCCCTGTGCAGGTTCAAATCCTGCAGACTACAATTTTTAAGGTTGTCCTACTTCTAAATGTCTTTTAATTCTGTGTGTCAGTTTCTGCTGAAAATATATCCAAAAGTCAAGTATGTTTTTGCAGTTATTGATGATGTTTGAATTCATTACGCTCGTGTCTCTTCAAAAAATCTCCAGATGACAAATACGTTTTTGGAGCCTCTTCCTCATTTGAACAGAAGTTCTTGGCATTTTAAATGAACTATCCATGTAGTGGCATCCGAGTGGTGAAGGCAATGGACTCTAAATCCATTGGGGTGTCCTGTCACAGGTCAAAATCCTGAAAACTGCAATTCACAAATAGTTCCCTGCTTTCATGATGTTTTGACTCATTGCACTGGTATCTCCTAAAAAAAAGCTCCAATACTCAATTATCTTGTTGAATCTTGCCACTGGAGGTGCACAAGCCAGTGTATCATCAGTGCCGGTCCTAAGGCCGGATGAATAGTGAGGGTTGCTTCAGGAAGGGCATCCGGCGTAAAAACCATGCCAAATCCTGCAATCCATGCAGACAACAGATCTAATTTCCATACCGGATTGGTCGTGGTCCGTGTTAACAACGACCGCCACTGGTGCCGTCAGCCAACAGGGTGCCAGTGGAAATCATGCTACTGTCGGCCGAAGAAGAAGAAGAGGGGGAAGTTTGTCCGGAGACAGCAGGAGAGGAAGAAGGGGAGGAGAGTCGGGTTGAGAGTAGGAACTTTGAACGTTGGCAATATAAAGGGTAACGAGAGTGAGCTGGCTGACATGATGGAGAGACGGAAGGTACTATGTGTACAAGAGACCAGGTGGAAGGGGAGTAAGAACAGGAGTATCGGAGCCGGGTACAAACTGTTCTACCATGGAGTGGAAGGCAGGAGAAATGGAGTAGGGATAGTCTGAAAGGAAAAATATGTCAAGAATGTTTTGGAGGTGACGAGAGTGTCGGACAGAGTGATGAGCATGAAGCTGGAAATTGATGGGGTGATAATGAATGTGGTCAGTGCATATGCTCCCCAAGTTGGGTGTGAGATGGAAGAGAAAGAAGAATTCTTTAGTGAGTTGGATGTAGTGGTGGAGAGCATCCCCATGGGAGAGAGAGTGGTCGTTGGAGCAGATCTCAATGGGCATGTTGGTGAAGGGATCAGAGACATAGATGAGAAGAAGGTGATGGTTCGAGATGGTGTCAAGGAGAGGAATGTGGAAGGACAGATGGTGATGGAGTTCGCCAAAAGGATTGAATTGGCTGTTGTGAATACGTATTTCAAAAAGAGGGAGGAACACAGCGTGACATACAAGACTGGAAGAAGGTGCACACGGTGGACTACATCTTATGCAGGAGATGCTGAAAGATTAGCAACTGCAAAGTGCTGGTAGGTGAGTGTGTTGGTAGGCAGCATCGGATGGTGGTCTGTAGGTTTACTCTGGAGGCCAAGAGGAGGAAGAGAGTGAAAGAAGAGCCAAAGATAAAATGGTGGATGTTGAAAAAGGAGGAGTTTTGCATGCATTTTAGGGAAGAGGTAAGGCAGGCAATAGGTGGGAATGAACGGTTACCAGATGACTGGGAAACAACTGCAGAAGTGGTGAGGGAGACAAGAAGGTACTTGGTGTATCATGCGGGAAGAGGAAGGAAGACAAGGCCTCTTGGTGGTGGAATGAGTATGTACAGGAGAGCACAGAGCAGAAGAGGTTGGCAAAGAAGAAATGGGATAGTCAGAGAGATGAAGAAAGTGAAAAGCTGAGAATACAAGGAGTGGAGGTGGAGAAGGCGGATGAGTTCAAGTACTTGGGGTGGACCATTCAAGGCAGCGGAGAGTTCGGGAGAGAGGTGAAGAAGAGAGTACAGGCAGGGTGGAGTGGTTGGAGAACAGTGTCCGAAGTGATCTGTGACAAAAGGGTTCCAGCAAGAGTGAAGGGGAAGGTCTACAGGGCAGGAGTGAGACCAGCTATGTTGTATTGTTTAGAGCTGGTGGCAGTGACAAAAAGGCAGGTGGCAGAGTTGAGGATGTTGAGATTTTTATTGGAAGTAACAAGGATGGACAGGATTAAGAATGAGTACATTAGAGGGACAACTCAGGTTGGACAGTTTGGTGGAAAAGAAGAAGCCAGATTGAGAGGGTTTGGACATGTGTGGAGGAGAGATGAGAGTTAAATTGGGAGAAGGATGGTGTGGATGGAGCTGCCAAGCAAGTCTGGTATAATTGATGCCATAGAAATCCTCAGCATAGCACGCACATGTTTTCCTAGTAGATGTAGGTGGATCCACACAGGACCAACCTACTTTGGGCCAGTTGTCTTGTGTTTGGATACTTTGCCTCACTCAAAGAGGTGTATAAATCAGGCAGCGTGGATATCTCAAACTTGTCTCTGACCGTAGAGTCGCAGAAATGGAGATACTTTATATTTCCTAACATTTTGAAACAGCAATCGCCACTGGAAAAAAATAATGTCATGAGCAAACCACATGACTTTTAATGTTATCAGATGGCTGTAGTGTTTACACTTCACAACTTACTGTATTGTATTCAATAATCTTGCACTCTTGTGGTTCACAAACTACATGACTGATTGGCAACAGGGCGTCACGCATTACAAGATCTTTCGCTAGGAGGAATCCCTGTCAGGTCTCCAAACTACATTTTGTCACGAAACACACACAAGAAGTGACACCGGAAATGACGCGATACCCGGCGTCTGCGAGCAATTGGCCAACGCTGGGCGAGCAGTCAGATCGCATTGTAAGCAGTTCATACCACACCCGTCATTCACGGGAGAATGCTATGATTTTCCTCCAATCTGTAGCTTTGCTTGGCAATCTCGAAAAAACCTTCCGGCGAGTGGAAAATCAGGCCAGAATAACATAGTCTGAACTCAGGCCTAAAGACACGCTGGAAAGTGTATTGTTACCAGCAGGGGGCATCTGCCTCTCCTCCTGCTGTGTCATGGCCAATTATTCAGACAATGGTTGGAAAATGGCTGGAGAAACTGATAATCCTGAGAAAAATAATACTTATTTTTAATCATTTTGATGATGAAATAATAATAATAAGAATATGGAATACATTTGGTTTGTGATATAGCAATATATAATATAATCTGATAATCAGTTGAAGCTCTGGATGGCACGTTGAGATGCAGAGGAGGGATCAGGCTAATCAGGGAATTAGAGAAAGATTTAGTTTTACTTAGTTACTTAGTTTCCATTCTTTACACACACATAGTTAAGGTACATATTTGGCCAAGGAAGAACGTTCATTTTATAGCGCCTCAGAGAAAGAGTGCATTTGCTCTGCATCCTCCGTGTGTTCTAAATTTGCCATCGCAATTCCTCAATTACTATTAGTATTTAATTGATGACATACTCATTCAATACAAATAAAAGGACATACTGCAGTGTACGCATGGTCTTACCTTTACTTGTAAATGAAGTCCATTCTCCTATCATTCTGGACAAATATCTCCGTGAGTTTGTTGTAAAAGTCCTCCTTATCTTCCTATAGTTTTAAAAGTCTCTCGGTCTCAAAGGAGATTATTGACGCACACGCCCCCTTCAGTGAGGCAGAGGTACTGGCTGCCTCATCTCATGCTTTTTCACTGCGGTTTTATGTCAGATAAGCAAGACTAAATATGTTATACACATACATTTATGGAAAGTGAGGACATACAATAAACGTGTCTACAAACATGACATTGGTGAGGCGCATGCGCTCAACCCAGTTTGTGAGGGATTGCGCAATCTGAGATGAGGCTCCGCCCCTCGCTGCCTCACCTCGCGTGTCTCCCTTCTAATTGAACAGGAAATACGCAAATTCAGCGATTTTGAGAATAAAACCGATTGAAATTATTGGAATCGTACATGAACTACATTTATAGCACAGCTCAGAAGAGAAATATTAATATTTATTTTATTTTATCCTCATTGTTTTTTTCTTTTCACGATGACAGCCTCCCCTGACCGCATGTCCCTGATGTGATTGTGTGTTCATACATGTGTTTGGGCTGGATGTGGAAAATTTGGATTCAAAACCACAATTGGGATCTTTTTATACAGAGCTAAACCTTGTGCTGTTCTCAGGAATCTTAAGTGAAATCAGGTTGAGTTTCTCCATGAAACACAAGCTACATGGAGACACAGGAGCTCCAAGAAATATTTTGCCACAAGAGGTCCCAGCGGTCCCCATCAAAATGATTACTAGTTAAAATGATTCCTCTGGATCTCAAAGACTAATTCTGATCAACAGGGGTCCGTGGCAAATGCATCGTATCTATTTATAAAACATATTTTTTAGTAATATTATGAACTTGGATTCGCAAACGTTTACTAACAACAATAAATTGTTTGTTCTACTCCTAGAAGCAGTAGTGCACCGTTCCAAGTGGATCTGGGCCTTCTGCAGAACGTCACAAACCAGAACTTCACTCAAATAGGCCGTGGTCCATTTTAAATTAAATTCTCCACACACAAATTCATTATTTTATAAATTTATCCCGCTCACCCTCCTACCATTTTGCAGTTCCAATTCAAACACAATTACTGTTCCAAATAAATGCTTGTCATTTCCTTTATGTAAGTTTCATATAGTTACACATCTCTGCCACTAGATGGCTGTAAATCATTGTGGACTGGCCTCAGAGGCTTCAAGCTTTTGGGGGAAAAAACATCAAAGTTTGTCATCAAACTGAACTCATGAAGACAAAGTTTTAAGATGTTATATAATACATCTTAATGGTAAACTGTTTAAAATGTATGTAGGGTGTAATTATATATTTAGTGAAATTGAAAGCATCTGTGGAATAATGCCTTATATTTTATATTGTGAAGTTGTCTTCTACATTTGTGTGGTTCATATAATTAAGTCATGTCTTAATAAAATTGTAGATGGATCGGGATCATATACTTTGGTTATCTATCTAACCTTCTCAGCCAGAGTTGATTGACAGCATCTCTGATCTTCCCTCTATGCTTAAGGTATGGCAGATTCAGCGTATTCACATCCTGCGAGGGTGCCTTAGTGATCCTGAGCTGGCAGCTGGGATCATGTACAGGTACGGTGGAACACTGCAGCTGAACCATGTCCAGGGTGACGGGGCTAAGGTTCCTGTCTGGATCCCCATCAGAGGTACATCTCGGCAGGGGGGCTACCACTTCCATCAGGCTCAGGGGGTGACTGGAATCCGAGTTTTAATCTGAGCTGTTTCAAGCCCAGGGGATGACAAGGGTGGCTCGCTGGATCTATCAGCGTCTGGTAGACCTGAAGCAACCAGGTGTTCGACGTCCAGCTGTCTTTGATCCAGTTCAGATTGCAGACCTCAATGCAGTCTCCAAACGGGTGTCAGGGGATGAAAGGTATCCAGCCCTCCACCTTTCCAGCAGAGACACCAAAGAGAGAGGTTTGGTCTGGAGTATGTTGAGCCTGATTGCCGCCCAGTTCCACTCGCCTGGGAGAAACACAAGAAAAAGACAGAGTCCATGCTTCCAGGAAATTCACCTCCACAGAGCAGCCCTCCGCCCTCACCCCATGTTCAGCTACTCCCCCCTCCACACAAGCTCTACCAATTTTCCGGCATTCCCACCTGCTTTTCCTGCTGTTAAAGCAGAGGTGAATACAAGTCGTGCTTCTGAGCCTCTCACAGAGCCAGGTAAACACATTACTTTAATAAAAGTATTTAAAATGTAGTGCACAAAACATGAAAAAATAGTAAATTGTTAGTATCTATATTTTTCTTATACAGGAAATATTTACTTATTTTTCCATTACTCTGTTGTTCCTCATCTAGAAACCATTTGGGCGCCGCCTCTGCCCCTGCAGGCTTCACCAAGCAGGGTCTGCACTGGACCAGTGAAAACTGGTGGAAGAGTGTTTGTCCTAGACCATAAGCGTTGAACATCCCCTATGAAGGAGAAAATCAACATCCTGCTTAATAAACATCGTGGACAGAAGGACATGCTGAAGCTTGTGGACCAGGAATAGGCTGATATGGTTCACAAATCCACATCTGAACCAAACTGTATCCTCCACCCAACAGCAACGTTTCACATTGCACAGTATGTGAAGTCCATGGCCAAGCTACTAAACACCAGCTCTCCATTGAACACCAGCCCAGAGAAGCTCTGCGAGAGACAGCGGTTATGGCAGTCTTTGACAGAGGGGAGTGAGACCGTCTGTGTGCCTGTTGTTTCCATGCCTCCAGCTGTTGTAAATCCGCATGAACCCGCTGCCGCCGCACCTTTAACTGAGGACTCCGTCAAAAAGATTGCACTAGGCATCATGGAGAGGCAGCAGCAGCAACAACAACAACAACAATCAGGACGCATGAAATAAACAAAGTCATGTCTTTCCTGTGGTCAGCCAAAGTCCCGGTACCAAAACGACGGCTCCTCCATCCACGTCTTCTATAAGCAAGGCCCTGTCCGTTATTTCTGCTGCTCCACTCAGGTTTTTAAAGCCTATGGTGCTGAGGGCCTGACAAACTCCAAAATGCCCTTTAAAGACATTATGGAGACTATGTTTTTCCAACAGGAACTGGAACACACAAAGACGAGGGTGGAGGAAAGAGGGCAACAAAAGAGGAAAAGGGTTGAGGAAAGAAGGCAACAAATGAGGAAAAGGCCCGACTCCCAGCACAAAGGGCATATGTGCCGTTTCATTTACATTTACATTTAGTCATTTAGCAGCGGTTTTATCCAAAGCGACTTACAAGGGAGAATAACATTCAAGCTACATTGCGACAGAGACATTTGTGTAAAAATAAATACTGCTAGGTAGTGCTAAGTAATTGTATGTTAGGAGAGGAGGTACTCTCTGAAGAGCTGGGTCTTCAAGTGCTTCTAAAAGACAGAGAGGGAGGCCCCTGCTCTGGTGGTTTTCGGTTGTTCGTTCCACCAACGTGGAACTACAATTGAGAATAGCCTGGATTGCCGTGGTTGTACGGCCGGCAGAACCAGGCGGCGCTCATTTGATGAGCGCAGCATCCGGTGGGTAACATGTGCTTTTACAAGAGCATTTAAGTAGGTGGGAGCTTTCCCAACAATCACTCTGTAGGCAAACATAAGAGACTTGAACTTGATGCGAGTGGCTACAGGTAACCAGTGGAGCTCGATGAGCAGCGGATTGACATTTGCCCTCTTTGGCTGGCTGAACACCAGTCACGCCGCCGCATTCTGTATCATCTGCAGTGGCTTCACCGCACAGGCCGGCAAGCCTGTTAAGAGGGCGTTGCAGTAGTCGATACGGAACATCACCAAGGTTTGTACCAGCAGTTGAGTAGCATATTGGGTCAGGTACGGCCTGACTTTTCCGATGTTGAGTAGTGCAAAGTGACAGGACCGGGAGACGGCGGCAACATGGTCCGAGAGTGTCAGTTGGTCATCAATAATGACACCTAGATTCCTTGCAGCCTTGGTAGGAACAAGAGATAGAGAGTCAATTTTAACATCAATGTTGTGATAAATACCTTGTTTGGCCAGGAAGACCAGCATGTTTGGCCGGGAAGACCAGCAGTTTCTGTCATATGGAACTCAAGCAGGGCCCAAACAGTCCTCATGTGCACACAGGGTTCCCAGGTGTAACAGGGAAGTACATTTACTGCCCAGCAAAGATCTTCTCCCTGTCCAAAGACCAGGGCATGAACAATGACCAAGACCTGGAATCACTTCAAGGAGTCTGGTTTTTATAACATCGAAAAACAGAGATGGGAGGTGTAAAAGGGGAAATAATGGATGTGAAAATTGAAAAAATCTTCTTGGGAAAATGTATATATTTTTGTAAATGGTTTTATTGACTAAAAGTATTCAAACTTTCGAGTGCCCCATTTTCTAAAGCTTATGAGAATAAATTCAAAAATCATCTACTAGGCATTCATTTTGTTTAAGCAGAGTCTTTGTTTCATTCAAGTCTTTTTATATTGTACATAAGGAGTTGTTGCTGTGTTGAGATTGTTCTCGTGAAGAACAGACATTTTCCATACCTTAGTTATTTTTTTCAGCTGTGATAAAAATGCACTGAAATGAGCTTGCATTAACTGTTTCCGCCCAGTTTCAATCCGGGGAATTTTTGCTTCTGGAGCTAATGTGATAACCACTACACCACAGAAACTGCTGCTCACTGTTTCCAGTGTATTTAAATTTTAGCATAGACCCATGACAGTGGTTCCATGGGAGTTTCTCATTGAGCATGCAGAATAAATAATAGAGCAGTTGTCTGTTTAAGCAGAGTGTTTGTTTCATTGTAGTATTGACTTAGTTATTGCAGTGTTGAGATTGTTGTGTCAAAAAAAGACATTGCCATAAGTTGGTGAATTGCTTCAGATTTGATGAAGATACAAATCTCCTGTAATGAGCTCACATCTACTGTTTCTGCCCAGTTTTGAAGTGGGGACCTTTTGAGTGTAAAGTGAATGTGATAATCGCTACACCACAGAAACTGCCTCTTGTTGTTTCCAGTGTATTTACATTTTGGCATATACCCATCACATTGGTTCCATAGCACTACGTCACTGAGCAGGCAAAACAAAATTGAGTTGACACAATGTGTTTCAGAAGTGTAGCTATTATCACCTTGGCCTTTAACGCGAATGGTCCCATGGTTAAAACACTATTGCTTTGATAAAACACAGATGTTGCCATGGTAGCCTTTGGTTTTTACTATCTAGTGTCCCCTTTTCCAAAGCTGATGAATTTTTTTTTTTTTTACAATTTACACAGCCATGATTTCTCATTTTCAACCTCCCATATATCTTATAAAATACAGACTCCTTGAAGCCCTTCCAGTGCATCTCATTGTCCATACCCTGATCTTTGTACAAGGAGAAGACCTTAAGCTTGGCAGTAAATTCACTTCCCTGCTATACCAGGGAAGCCTGTGTGCCCATTAGGACTGTTTGCGCCCTGCTTCAGTTCCATGTGACAGAAACGGCACATCCGCCCTTTGTGCTGGTAGTCGGGCCTTTTACTCAATTGTTGCCCTCTTTCCTCTGCCCTCTTCTTTTTGTGCTCCAGTTTCTGTTGGAAGAACTAAGTCGCCATAAAGTCTTGAAAGGGCATTTTGGAGTTTGTCAGGCCTTCAGCACCATAGGCTTTAAAAACCTTCGTGGAACAATATAAATAACGGACAGGGCCTTGCTGGTAGAAAAAGTGGATGGAGGAGACATTGTTTTGGTACCTGGACTTTGGCTGACCAACGGAAGGGCATGACTTTGTTTGTTTCCTACATTCTTGCTTTTGTTGTTGCCACTCCATGATGCCTTGCATAATCCTTTTGATTAAGTCCTGAGTTAAAGGTGCAGCAGGTTAAGTTGTATTTACTACAGCTGGAGGCATGGAAACAAAAGGCACACAGACTGTCTCACTCTCCTCTGCTAAAGTGTGCCATAACTACTATCTCTCTTGGAGCGTCTCTGAGCCGGTGTTCAATATAGAGCTAGTGTTCAGTGGCTTGGCCATGGACTTCACAAACTGCGCATGTGAAACATTGTTGTTGGGTGGAGCATACTGTTTGGGTCGGTTGCAGAGTTCTGAACCATATCAGCATTTTCCTGGTCCACAAGCTTCAGCATGTTTTTTCTGTCGACGTTGTTTATTGAGCAGGATGTCGATGATCTCCTTCATAGGGGATATCCAACGCTTGTGGTCTAGGACAAACACTCTTCCACCCGTCTTCACTTGTTTAGTGCGAGCCCCGCATGGTGAAGCCTGCAGGGACAGAGGTGGTGTCCAAGTGGTTTCTAGAAAAGGAACATGAGAGGTAAGGCAAAAAAGTAATTATTTCCTGTATAAGAAAAATACACTGTAGATACTAACAATTGACAATTTTTTATGTTGGTATTATAATAATGTGTTTACCTGTCTCTGTGAGAGGCTCAGAATCACTGCTTGTAGTCATTTACTTTAACAGCAGGGGGAATTCAGGAAATTGGTACAGCTGGTGTTGAGGGGAGGGTGACTGAACTGGGGATTAGGGCTGAAGGCTGCTCTGTGGAGGTGAATTTCCTGGCATGAACTCTTTCTTGCTCCTGTGCTTTTACCAGGCGAGTGGAACCGGACAGCAAACAGGCTCCACATAATCCATACCAAACCGCTCTCTCTCTGCTGGAAAGATGAAGGTCAGGATACGTCTTATCCCCTAACACCCGTTTGGAGACTGCATTGAGGTCTGCAATCAGAGCTAGTTCAAATACAGCTGGAAGCCGAACACCTGGTTGCTTCAGGCCTACCAGATGTGAATAGTTCCAGCGAGCCAACGCTGTAATCCCCTGGGCTTGAAACAGCTCTGATGAAACCTGCGTTCCATTGACCCACTGAGCCTGTAGGAAGTGGTAGCCCTCCTGCTGAGATGTACCTCTGATGGGGATCGAGACAGGAACGTTAGCCCCCTCACCTCACCTCCCTCACCTTTTCCATCGCTGCCATCCTGTACCAGTTCGCTAACCCCTGGCATATGGGCTCCAGTCACTTCTGTCTCAGACTGCACCATCACCCACCCAAGGATCAGTTTTCATTCATGATGCCGTCGGATGAAATGGTCCTGGATGTAAAGGTGACCTTCCTTGCAACTTTACAGGTGTCGTCTGAGCAGAGGGCCTCCCTAAAGGTGCCCTGCAGGAGCTTCTTAATCACACTCTCCTGGCGCTGGTACTCATACAGGAGGCAATGAGTCAGGTAGTATGCAAACACAGAGACTCCGTTCCAGCCATCTGAATCCTCATACTCTCTGAATGGCGCTGGTTTAGTGTCCTGTCTAATGAACCAGGTGAGGGTTCTCTGGCCATACATTCCTGACTCAGCATCCATGATGTTTTTGCAGCTGAGGAGGTAGGACAGGTTGGCATGTTCCTGCTTGAGGTGCTTCATCTCCATGACCTGATAGGCTATATGGGGGAATTTCCTGTGCGCCCAAGCTCATCCATCAATGACCTACAAATAGCCTTCTTGTAGTTCAGAGTTGCTGGCAACAGGTTTGTGAACTTCTTGGGGAGCTTTTCCAGCCACTGTGGGTTGTTGGCAAACTGCCTCTTCATGCAGATCTTACAGCACAGCCCTGATGATAACCAGTAGTACTGTCCAGTGAGGTCAACAATTACACAAGGTCTCATGACACCTGCAGTGGCCACCTGTGGCTGCGAACATCCTTCAATAGATGGTAGATTGAATTTGTTCTTCAGCCTGGTCATTATCTTGTCATTATCCAGCTTCCAGATGAAAAATGGATGGAGTTGAGAGTATGTTGGGGATGGAAGATCCGCGACGTTGTCAATCAACTCTGGCTTAGGAGGGAAATGCCACAATGACACCATCTTCATGGGGTTTTTCACAGGTGCAGGGCCTGGCCATAGACCCAAAAATTCCAGTTCTGTTTTGATCCATATCTTCTGCTGCTGTGAACAGCTCCACTGACTCACATCGACATCATAGCCAGGGAGTTGGGAAGGAGGAACGCTGAGGTGGGTCGAACTGCCTGGTAATGTTTGACCTGGACGGAAAAGAATGAAGATATTTTGAGTGATGGTGACCTACTTCTCTGCCTCACACACACACACACACACACACACACACACACACACACACACACACACACACACACACACACACACACACACACACACACACACACACACACACACACACACACACACACACACACACACTTGTCAAACTGTGATGAGCTGTCTTTACAATAAATGATGGCAGAGGTTTACTGGACACTGCTGACCGATCATGAGTGGAGGAGAGATGCTCTGAGAATTTTCTTTTTTAAATCCAAGTAATTATTAAAACACAAAATAAAATAGCATCTGTGAGAGAGAAATGCTTACGATCATTTATTTTGAATGAGGACAAAGGCCTCTACCTCCAGAAAGGGAGTTTTATGTTTTCCCAGGAACCCCCCAACTTTTTGCAAAGAGAAATGTTCTTTCTCTCTACAATGTCAATTCTAACATGGAAGAACCAGATCAAATTTCATCCTGTTTACCTTGTATGGAGATGACGAATAACCACAGGGGAGCCTGGAGGTGCATTGTAAGGGATTGTTATTCACGTCTTCCAAGTCATTTACACGTTCCTGTAAATGTAACTGTTTGAGGTTGGCATCCAGGGAGACAGTTCAGGGACACAGACTTGTAAATCATTTATGACCCAAGCCACACCCTCTGTTTCTGTATAAAACCCACGGTCTTCAGAAATGATATCAGACTGGTCAGAACACTGCTTTGGAGCACGACTGAGCCTTTCTCTTTATTCTGCAGAATAAATAATCTTGAATATTCTCAGTTTTTGTTTTCTTGTAGCAGGCAGATTAACCTCACCCATCATTGCAGAAGAATTTCTTCCACAGTTTTGGCATAATCGGCAGGATCTCTGCTTGGCTCTGTTGGACCTCTTCATGACCAGGTTGTGTGCACAATGGCAGGCAGGAATCAACTGTGAAGACATCTGAGAAGGAGTTGTCTGGACATGACTGGCAGATCCAGAAGGAACAACACGAGATCTTTAAAAAATGAAGGTGAGGACTAACTGAGATATTGTACCGATCAGAGAAGATCAAAGGAAAAACTATTGTGTAGTCAATGGCTCTGGGTGATCTTCTTTGTTAACTCAGATATCCCCCCCTCACAGAGACATATGGCTTGTTTGCGTGGGGCGCAACTAGGAAGGGGTAGTGGATATATCGGTCTGGAGGACCGTGGAAGTGGCCAATATTGTATCGATCAAGAGGATCGTGGGTTTTTGTTTATCTTTTTTCAATGTATATTTTTTATTCAGTAATAACTCGACATTAATGAATACAATTATAGAATAATATTATAGAGTATTGTTGATTCCTCCTAGCAGCGAGGGAAGGTAAGAAACTTTTGGTGTTGTAGGAATACAATACAATTAATTAATAACTAGAGTAAAATTGATTATAAAAAAAGGGAATAAAAGTAAAATCAAATACAATAATATTAATTGTTAATATTATATTTGTAATTATTGCTTTGTTTATTGTTTTTACTATTTTTTATTATTTTATTTTGGAGGTATTTATAATCCAGCTATGCGACATACTTTCTAACTAGTTTCAGTACGTTTCAAATAAATCAAATAAATTGTGTCAAATTGGTGTCTGGCCGATTGATCACTCTGGAACATGTATCGATGAGATGAGTTCGGAGAGATTCTATCAGTTTCTTTGGCTTTGTTTAGCCTCCTGGCTCATAAAAATCTCAATTAAACAAGCGAATGTATGAAGAAGATAAGCGTGGTATGTGTGCTGTACATAACATGTCAAACTAGTTTCACACATGAGTCCTTGGTCTAAAAGTACCATTATAATCTAAAATATCTGGTAGGATTGCTAGAAAGGATACCGTAAGGTTTTAAATTAATTTTGGGAAAAAAAAAGATATCTATTTATTTTTAATATAGAACAAGGCGAGACAGCGCTGTAAAGGTCATGATAGACTGAAATTCGAAGACCGTGTAAACGTTTTTTTCGTAGGATATTAGAACTGAACGATTTAACTCATAGTCAAATGGTGTACAACAAAGGTCAATGCTGTGGTAGTATGCATAGATATTGCACGTTTTGATCTGGTGGATTGTGTTTAGCCAGATAATTGTGATGTTGATAATAGTGTTGTGGTTAGTTGAAGCAGGTTTTAAGTTGCTGGAAAGTGTCTTTGGTTCATTAAATGTGACTTTGGTAAGGTTAGGACTATGGTGAGGTTTTTTTTTTTACTATAGTTTGTGCTTTGTTAATAGATTTTATTGCAAAGCATTCCAAATTGACAAAACTAAATTGATCAATATAGATTAAAAAAAATTGCTTCCAAAATATGTTTTAAGACCTTGCGGAGAGCAGATATGATGCATAGTAGCAGCAGAAATTAATTAGCTTTGGGTTTATAAAGAGTTGTTTTTTTTTTATTTACTTTATTTTCCCCTTTTATGTTCTTGTATCAAAGTGATCTGCTGGTTGAGATAAGATAATCCTTTATCTATCCCACAGAGGGAAAGTCTGCAGTGTTACAACAGTAACAAATTGAATGGCACAAAGCATTAGTAAATTGATAATTCTAAATCAAAAGGACATGATAAATAACTAAATAGGATAGATTTAACACTACACATTAAATCATGATATTGCATGAGTGAATTGTTAGTTTTGGTGTGATCAAAGCTTTTTTGTTATTATAAGTAAGGCTGGTGATTTTTTAAGTATAATCAAACAAAATTATGAATATTGTTAATTTTTATTTTTATTGTCTTACTCGAGAAATAATCTCGATTTGACATTGAATAAGATAGATGTTGATATACAGTATAAAACTTAACAAGTAGTTTAACAAAGAGGAATAATTGTTTTGTTTTGTATACAAGTGAGGTAATGGATTGTTTACGTCCGCTTACTAAAAAAACTTAAATAAATGTGAAATACGTTGGCCATTTAGATGTTTTTTTTTAATTTGGATATTCAAAAATTTTAACTTTAAACTTTAAAATATCTTGTGATTCCATTTATGTTGTAATTATGTATTGATGAAATAACCAACGCATCTATTCAGTGTTTGATTTCAGCAGTTTTGAGCAGGAATCCACTGACTGCAGTTTTGAACAGTGTAGATGTAACAGCTTCTGATTGGGAAGGCTTGGAGGACTGACAAAGAGATCAGATCAAAGAGAATTGCTCTACAATTGAGTAAGGCCATAACATGTCCAGCATTCAAAGTTCCTTGTACGTTATTGTAATTATTACGATTTGTATTTAACTGAATGGCAAATTTGATTATTTAACAGGCTCAATTGAAATTGTTTTGAGGTGAAATGCATGCAAGTATATCAATGGAAATACTTTGATTGAATTTAGCTCTATATCCCATATTGAGCTCCATCGTTAAAATTTATAAAAGCATCAGATATTATAGAGTGCATTATAGAACCAGAATAATTCTTGATTCGTTCTTTTTTTAATGACATTCTAGTTGTCTAGTCTAGTTGTTGAAACAAACTTCAGAAGCTGAGTTAAGGAATACTGTGTTCACACTTAGGCACACTGTTGTCAAAGCACCTTGGAGTGATTATCGCTATGACACTGCTTCTTACAGTGGTATACCTCTCCTTTCATCTTATGATTATGTATGAGAACAATAATTTAAGCACCTTAGGGTTTTTTCCACACAAGCCCAAAAGCCTGATTTCCTGCTGAGAGACTTGCCTACTCCTGCATCTGAGAAGGTCTGTGAAAACCTTGTATACAAAATCCAGTTTGGCCAATGTCAGGCTGAATAACTTGGGACATTTTCTGAACAACGAAAAAGCTTCTGTTATGGAAAATCAAATGCAAGTATTCTAGGTTTTAGATGGTCTCAATTTGAATGCTGGCTATGTTATTGACATTATACATATATATTTGTTTTAAAAAGGTGTTAACTTGATTGGAATGCCAAATAACCTCTCCATTTTTCTCTAATCAGACTGCAGAATGATGGGACTTATAGTTGAATACTCCCTGGCCAAAAGGTAAGACTAGCAGTTCAAAGCTTAACACATAATGTATGTAATTTTTAAATTGACCATGAGATAATCAATACTTGATCAAATGTTATATATCAACGCCAGTTAGGCTCCTATTATATTGATTACGTTAGGGTTCTATTAGATTGGTGACTGCTGACATCTCAGGCTTATTGTTTGCAGTTATTAATTGTACCTTTAAGGGTATAAGTAAGAATTATACAAATAAATAGATAATAAATTAAAATAGGAATAAAGTATTGACTGCTAAATTTTGAAATGCTTTAGTATGTGAATCACATTTTTCCTTACCCTCTCGAGTTGCTTAACTCATTGTTGAAGTTATGTGGAGCCTCCGGTAATGTTTTCTTCTGCCACATTACAGAAATTTATTTTGACTGATTTTGAATTTATAAATGGCAGCACACTTATTATAATATTGTAGTTTATTGATCTGCTCGTGTCGTAGATACACAGGAATTCCTAAAATAATTAGAACAAGATTTTTACAGTTTCTTTTTGTCCCCTTATAACTCCAGCCAGCACAAAAGAACGTTCATTATTTGAGTCATGATATTTATTTTATTTTAATTTTGTCTCCTCAGGGTCGCACCCTGGCATGGCCTTTCTTGGCTGTTGTGGTTATTGTTGTTTTTGGATCATGGAACGAGGCAATGCTTGCCAAGCCATTACACGGTAGAACCATTTCTTGTTTTTCGAACAATTTTTTTGCACCAGCTCCATGTTGGGTTTGCTGGATTACTTTAACTGTGGATGAATAAGATGGTTTAATGTAAGTTGTGTTGTTGCAATCTTATGGAAAGGAATTATGTCTTGTAGCATACTGTGCTCGGAAACTAAGAGCCGGGGTCATTGGGTTGATTACATGCTGTAGCCTTTATCTTGCTACAAAGCGAACCGGCTCATTTCTCTCAGACATCACCTCTCCATCATCGACTTGTGCAACTTTCACTTTGCTTACTCCAACGTCTCTTCTTCACTCTTATGGAGATTCACATGATTGCTTGACAGCGATAGCCCTTGTGACTTTGCCAAGATCTTGCTACTGAAGTTCTTGAAAAGTTCAACTACAATGATTTAAACTCATGAGTACAACAAAAGGAGGGTTTTTGTTTGGTTAGTTTGTCCGTCACCTGTTTTTGTATAAATCTGTGTGTCTATATTTGTACAACCGGTTGTGTTTGTGTTTCTATCTGTGGTAAACAGTTTTTTGTTTTTGTTTTGATTGCATGAATATGTACAGGCAAGTGAGATACGGTGTGGTGTAGCTGTTTGATGAGACATACATAACATCTGTTTAATGCTGTGATCTCATAACCCCCCCATGTTGATCTTCCTATTTGTGTTGTTTACATTAATGTACTTGACCCCATCTCTATAGGAAATGCAGCCAATAGCCAATGAAGCCAACAAAGCCGGCGTACCCAATTTTTGCTTTGTCTAATGATGGTTGAGGACACAGGCTCACTAACTTTGTTCTTTCCTCTATTCAAAGGTATCCTGCACAAAATTATTGGAGTGGCAGAGCCACTTGGTACAGTATGTACTGAGCTGCATCTTTCCCACAAGTTTTTTTATTGTTTTACTTGTTTAACATATGGTAGGTACCATTTGTCAAAAAGGAGAGGTATAGTTCGAGAACTAAGTAAACATCATGATTGTACTGAGAACAATGCAGGGACCTCATGATGGACTTATCAAGCTGATGCTTTGTCATGATTAAAATATTGTTTGGTGATAATTGACATGTTTTTCAGAATGGAATCCCAGTAAAGGTAAGCTCTACTGAGTTTTCATCCTGTCATAAGTGATGGTGGGAATGCAAGGACAATCACATGGTGCGACAGGACTGTGCCAGCATGAATTGCTGACCAGGAGACCAATGCGGTGAGGTCTGTCTTCTGTTGACAAAAGCCACATGTGAATTACATCACGTAAACCAGTAGTGATCACATTGTCCAGTTTAGTATTTATCATTGTTAGATTTACTTTATTAATGGATTGTGTCGATGCGGTTAAGTTCAGGCAACATTCGAGAAATGCGTTCTAGGAAAATTTGATTCATGATTTTTTTTTTGGTTTGTTTTCTAGTTAGAATTGTAAGATTGTAAGAAGACACCATTTACCACCACCTCAGAGGCACCTACAGTGATCCCAACAGAGAACAACTATTGGGATCCCTGTGAAGCACTGAGAACACCACCTCCGGAGCCAACAGTGGATTTCAACCTGAAGAACCCTAGTCTGAAGGAAGTGGAGGAATTTGTGAAGAGGGCAAGAGTCTCTGCACCAGGGCGAAATCAGTTCTTGCTCAGAAAACCTGCCCATGAAAATGCCTTTGGCACAAAGCTGATTGCAATTTCTTCAGATCCTGAGCGAAACAGGACGGAATTGTTTGTTTTACAGTAACCGTGAGCCTGTCGCAATGAACTTGATTGAATCAATGCCATCTCATTGGAAAAAAGCTATAGTAGCATGAATGAAGGAAATGAACCACTGATAGCTGACTCTCCTACGGTTTTGCCTACAACCAATCAAACTAAGCCTGGGTCAACCACAACAGACTTAGCCCTGGATTAGCAAAGACCCAAACCTATCTGCATATGATTGGAGTGTCTGCCACAAATCTCTGCGAATGCGGAAAACCACAGACTGTTGAACACATCATTGATGAATGCCCAATCTTCAAATCACCACATGGAGTCAGTGGCCTCATTGAAGTGGTTGATGATACCACTTCTTGGCTAATGTCACAATTGCCTGTGTAGCCCGACACGAACGAACGAACCA
Source organism: Zeus faber (assembly GCF_960531495.2). Taxonomy (NCBI): domain Eukaryota; kingdom Metazoa; phylum Chordata; class Actinopteri; order Zeiformes; family Zeidae; genus Zeus; species Zeus faber. The sequence continues at coordinate 109,052 of NW_028293179.1, read as the reverse complement.
AACTAAGGCTGCCGTTCCGGTTTTCTAAGCGACTTCAGCTGAACTTGGCTCATTGATTGAGTGGCATAATTCTCAGTTAGGGTGGGAGCGGGCCAGGGATCAACTCCCGGAGAAGTAATGGTTAGCACTTCGGACTCTGAATCCAGTGATCTGACTTCAAATCTCATTGAAACCTGATTTGGATTATTTCTGCACTTCGCACTCAGATAGTCTTCTAACACATCTGCCATCACATCTCACTCATCCACATGTAGGTTCCATGGTGAAATGATTAGCACTTTGGACTTTGACTCTAGTGATCTGAGTTCAAATCTCAGTGGAACCTGCTTTGGCTCATTCCTGCACTTCACACTTAAAAGGCTTCTGACACATCTGTCTAGGAATCTCAGTCACACTTTCTGAAGTAAGCACAGTTCTTATAAAATTCTCTTGTTTGATTACCTCACATGTCATTTGGTGCTCTTCTTTAACAAGTTGACCTTGTATTACAGAGAGCGGGCTTTTATTTGAATGCAAGAAATCCCTTCTCACGCACAGCTTGACGAAAGCGTTTGAAATCGATAAGCAATCAAAGAAAACTTGCCCATAAAAATGCCTTTAGCACAAAGCTGTATGCAATTCTTCAGAACCAGCCTGAGTTAATTTTCCCTCCCTTCATTCCAACCTGAATCCCAAGTAGGTCATTGCGTAACAGGACGGAATTGTTTGTTTTACAGTAACCGTGAGCCTGTCGCAATGAACTTGATTGGATCAATGCCATCTCATGGGAGAAAAAGCTATAGTAGCTTGGATGAAGGTAATGAACCACTGATAGCTGACTCTCCTACAGTGTTGCCTTCAACCAACCAAACTAAAGCTGCCATTCCGGTTTTCTCAGCGACTTCAGCTGAACTTGGCTCATTGATCTAGTGGCATGATTCTCAATTAGGGTGGGAGAGGGCCAGGGTTCAACTCCCGGAGAAGTAGTGGTTAGCACTTTCAACTCTGACTCCAGTGATCTGAATTCAAATCTCGGTGGAACCTGCTTCAGTTTAGTTCTGTCTTCTGACACATCTATCTATGAATTTGGGTCACACATTCTGAAATGGGACCCGCTGCACACTTCAGGGTCATTTGGCAGCTTTGCCCTTTTTTTTGCATCATTTGAAAGTGGAGAATCAGAGCTTCCAAACAAGTTGTCCCTTGTGCAAATCAAGGAAATATTTTTAAAGCTATGACTTAATATTGACAAGGTTGTGGCAAACTGTGATTCTAAGATAATCACTTCCATGTTTTACCCAGAGTTGCTTCATTCAGCCAGCTCCCAGAATGCAATTGGGGTTGGCGGACAAACAAAGCCTCACGGCTAATTAACATAATGCTGAATGGGCCAATCACAAACAGCGTTGAACCTGTAAACAACACAACTATTTTTTGTTTTTAAAAAAGCTTTCATTTAAAAGTAAGAGTATACATGTTTCATAAAAGTAGAATTATGTTGGAGTTTAAAAGTAAGGACAACAATAATTTGAGTCTCAGAAAACCTGAAATCTGAATATCTGTCATCAACCCTAATGGACTTCATCACGTCATCAACTTCTTCCATTGTAACAACAACGGGTTTATTGTCAGTCTCCTAAAGTGGTTTTTAAAATATTCCATTTCATAGTCACATTCAGGTTGAAATCCGCTATTTGAAATGTTCTCCAAGTCAGATATATATAAGTCAGATATTTCTCTCCAATATCAGATTCAGCGGCTCTGTCGTTCTCAGTGTCGCTGTCAGAAAACTGACCATCATTACGGAAAATTAATTTCAGTTCACACTGCTAACACTGACTTGGATCTATCGCACTGGTCAGATTAAGGTCTGAGATGTCATTCAGAGCTTCCACTACACGCTTCGCGTAATCCATAACGATACGGAGAAGAAAGTTTTCACAAACAAGTGAGACCGAAACCACCCTGTGCTGCGCTTTAACTGTCTGTCTCCGGAAGTGACATAGATGCATGACGCAAAGGTTTCTTCTTCTATCCCGTTTGACAACAATGGCTCCGTGTGTGTGAAAGTAGTATGATTTAAAGGTTGAATTCTATAAAACGGTTTCACATTGTGACTTTAAATACAACGTGTTAGTATGTTCACAATATGCTCATTGTTGACTCTCCTTATGGCTCTTTTTTGTAATATGCATAATGAATGTAATGTGCTTTTGTACATGTTACCTCATACATCCATGCCATAATTCAGATACAGGAATATGAGTGAACAATGCAAAATGTGAATTTCCTTTCATTTTGAAGTAAGTGGTTAAAGCCATGGTCTAGAAATGCAATGGGGTGTCCCTGAGCTGGTTCAAATCCTCAGAACTGCGATTTGATGTTTGAAATTATCGCGTTAGTTTCTCCTTAAAATATCACCAGCAGTCAATTACATTTTAGAGCCTTTTCATCTTTTCATTGAAATTTTTCTATATTTATATATTATTATCATTAAATAATCTAAGGAATGTTCAATTCCTCCAGCTATTCTCCAGGCATTGACTGTGTAATGGACCACGACACAGCGGGAGAAGAGACAGATGCCCCATGCTGGTACCAATAGACATTTCAGCGTGTCTTCAGCTGTTTCCAGTGGTGATTGCTGTGTTTAAACATTTGCAAATATAAAGTATATACATTTCTGCGACTCTATGGTAAGAGACACATCTAAGACATCCACTCTGCTTGAGTTCTAGGCCTCTTTGAGGGAGGCAAACATTCCAGACAGAAAACAACCCTTACAAATATTAACCATGGTTTTTACCATGGTAAGCTGACATATGGTTAACTGTGTTTTTTGGCAGAGAGAAGAACCATGGTTTTACTATGGTAAAATCACACTATACTTTGATTTTCCTACAGTATCTCCACTACTTGGCTTCATAGTTTGCCAGGGTTTAACATGTGTTTATCCCATCACCATGCTTTTACTTAACATAACATAGCTGGTTTCACAAAGGGTTATTTATTGTCTTTGTAATGCATAGGAATGGGAATTATATTATTGATCACAATGAATCACATTTAATTTGCTACATTGGAATCTCTCTCTCTCTCTCTCTCTCTCCAGAGTGTTAATGTAAATGATTTCTGAGTCAAATAGAACAAGTCCTCCCATTGTAAATATAACTCCTGTTGTCTTTTGAGATGTCTTTGGGCTGTGGATAAGAGCACGGGGTTCCTCTCACCAAGGTGGTGGAGGCTTGTTCTCTCTCTCTCTCTCTTTGGTGAGCATATTCTTCATGTCTAAAAGATAAAATAAATACATACATTCAAATGCTTATTTTAAGCTTTAAATAACTGCAAAAACCTTGACCACCACTTTGGAATTACAGCTGACTCCAAATACAGGGGGATGAATTGGCCACAGCGCATTACAAGTACATCAAACATCTCAAACACACATTACTCGCATTATGAGGTTGAGTCCATGTTAGTCCGTCCTTCCTAGGGTTCCTTGGGGGCAATGTTCTCCATAAGGACACAAGTGAACACTGTGGTGAACATATAGATTGGAAAAGTGGATCGCCTGTGATAATTAACTGATTGATTACAGGTGTGTTCGTGCTGTGCCTCACAAATATATGGACGCTGTGGACTAGCATGTGTGTTTGGTCTGGGGAGCGTTTGTGTTTCTGCAGCTTGCCACTCATCGGGTGGGATGCTGTCGTTTGTAGCTGTTTAAGGCTGCCAGCGATGAAGACAGTAAGAGCAGGGGGTTAGATGTTCCAACGCAAGGAGGGGAGGTCTGCTGCCTCCTGTAGATAGTTATACTGCCCTCCTATAGCCCAGCCCCTATAAGAGGGCAGCCGCTGCTACTCCTGTAGCCCAGCCCGAACTAAGCACACTGCACCACCATGCATCGAAACCCCAAAACACAAAACTACACATAAGAAAATACAGAACCAAACCTAACACTAGTCATACAACCCCAACACAATGTCTCCCAGCCTCTCATCCAACAGGTGAGCCCAGGAATAGGACCCGTCGTTGGGGGAAGCGGGGGAATTCACCTGCCCCTCGTGACCGTCATTCCACAAAGTGGAGAGACAGACCTCGAGGGAGGGGGATCTCCCCCAGACAACCACCACTACTCCCTCGGTCAGGGCTGCCCACCCCAAGTCCCCCTCTGCCGCCTCCTTCAGCTTCTTTGGGGCCTCCATGCCTGGCTGGTGGTGATCCCCTCTTCCTCTGAACCACTGCCAGGGCCCTGGCCCAGAAGGATCTGCAAGTGGAGTTGCTACTGGGGAGGCCGCCGCTGGAACAGCCGCCGCAGTTAGGGACACCGCCAGATGACACGCCACAGGGGGAGATGCCGCAGGTGGAGCCACCACAGGGACAGCCACCACAGGGACAGCCACCCCAGGAGCCGCTGCCACAGTTGGAGCTGCCGTCAGATTGGCTGCAGCGAGTCCCGCCCCAGGAGGAGCCGACGGTGTGGGAGCAAATGCTGAAGGGGCCACCGTAGGAGGAGCAAAGACCACCACATGTGTCCTGCATGTTTTTATAATATTGGAGTTTATTACAATGTAACCTGTATTATTGATGAATATCCTGTACTCTACACTAGATATTTTTAGCAAGACATATTACTTTGATTTGCTATTGTTCACTTTGAGTTGTCTGTAATAGGATGAAGTGAATACATTGGGACCTCAGGTATTTTCTTTTTTTTACGGTTTTTGAGGGACATTGGTGCTAGGCAGGGAAAGGTCCACTGGAAGGTCTAATCGGTCGACCAGCCTGACTTTGGACAAATGTTTTGATTTATTTCTGAGGTTCTAAATGTATGAATTTATATGCAACATCCTATACAGTTTTCTAAACCCTCTGCTTTTTCTGTCAATTGATTTGGAGTACCATAGGTGGTTGCCTGGGGCAGAGGGACTGTGAGAGAATTTTCCTGTCTCTATTGGTTGCTGGATGTTCTCCGAAAGGACGCTGCCAGATGGGTTTTTCGCTCTCACACTCCACAAATTTACTGTATTGCTACGACTAAGAATGGTCAAAAGGGTATATTATAATTGATTTTGTTTGTTATTAAGTGATTTATATGAAGCCAATTAACATCATCAGTTCAATTACTCTTCTTTCTGTCGAGACTTTGTGTAGTCTCGAAGGGGGGAATTTGAGGTGTCTGAATGAGGGCCCTTGGTTCTCAAGAATCAGAGCCCATTGTATAGTGATTGTATGGTATAATTACTAACTTATGTTACTTTTAATTTATTGCTTCCATGTCATACGGAGAGCGAAAATAACGTGTCTATTTAGAGGCCCGTATGAGAATGGATGTAGGGAGGCCTCCAGCCTGGCCAGAGGAGGAAATGTGTAGATTTACGTCGGACAAGTGCTGAACTGTGACCTATGTATTGTGACCAGATGGGCTACGTGATCTCCTTACTAGTATAAAGGACAAGTCTTTTACTTCAGTCAACAGAGAAAACTTCCGGCTTTTTTCGCTCCTGGACGTTCTATGGCAAGTCCGGTTTGATGCTGATTTGTGTAATAAAATTATTTAAATCAAGTCAGCGTCAGTGGAGATTCCTTCTTCATCAACACATCAAAATCACCCATATCTATCTATCTGTCTGGGGGCAACTCAACCTACCTCTTGGGATCAGTGCTTTCCTGTAGTTGTGCCACACAGATGCCTCTGTGACACAGGGTGGCAACAGCTTTCCAGCTTCATCTTTCTGGCATCCCGGCAATACTATAGCATGGTCCTCAGCATAGTTTGTGATGAAGGTGACCACTTTTCGTATTTCCTCATGCTGTTGAAATCTCTTGTTTTCCCGTGGACCTGTCTTCCTTACACAAGCCCTGATGCTATTCTCTTTCATGTGTCAATGGATCGCACTGAGGCGGTCGTTGCCAACTCTGTTCACAAAATTGCGAAAATACATCACATTCAGCAGGAAATATGAACATCAATAAAGTTAGCTAGAGATGTAGGCTAACGGCCTATAACAGGATGGCACCGTTGTGATAAAATGATGTGAAATTAAGCTCGCAGATTTGGACACCATACACTCAGTACTAGATCCAATACCTCTTTCCTTTGGTTGGGGTTTTCTTGTTGTCTGAAGTCACTTCATTGCATCTCCCTGTCACGACCAGAACTAGGAGAGACCCAAACGCACGACACAGGGAGACGGAAGGCAGGCAAAGGATGTTTATTAGCCTGGACGGTGGAGCTGGCCGGGGGACCCGGTCAGGTAGGGATGGAGCATGGCAGGGAAGGGCAGGGATGATGATGACCAGGAGATGGGGTCCATGATCCGGGTGGAGAGACGGGGAACCAGGCTGGATGGAGATGGAGGGGCAGCCTTGGTCGACGAGCGGAGACAGGCATGTAAACCGGGCTGGCTGGATTTGGAGAGAGACTGGGTCGACGAGAGGAGACAAGCAGGTAAGGGGAAGACGAGACAACGAGACATAAACTAGGAACTAGAAATATGCACTTAGAACTTGGAAGGAAGCCAATAGCGATACAACTCGGGCAAGCTAGTTGACGGTCTGCCAAGGAATGACTGGGAAGCTGGGACTAAATACTGTACAGGTAATTGATCCCAGGTGTGTGCAATCAGGCTTGAGTAGGGAGCTGCAGATGGGGCAAGGGCGGCCTCTAGTGGGGCTGGGAGGCCATGGGCCTAATACTCCCATTGCAGAATAGCTGTCCCATGATAAGCACGTCTGTTTCTTGCTTTGTTAAGGCTGCTATCATGTATCTTGATCCATAGATAAAATCAGGATCCAATTTCTTTGTGCATGATTCCTGGTCAAGCCTGCCATTTTCTCTTCACCCCTGGCTTCATTTGCATGTAAACTTGAGAATCTTGTCCATTGCTACTTAGTCATAATCTGCATTACCGACCTCAACCGACTTACGTCACGTCATTAACTTCTTCCGTTGTAACAACAACAGCGTATCGTCGGCCCCCTCTGGGGGTTCATGAAAATATTCAGTTTCATCATAACATTCAGGTTGAAATCTGTTGTTCTCCAAGTCCAGGATAATATCAGATGCAGCAGTGCAGTTTGTTTTTCCATGTTGCTGTCGGAAAACTGACTATTTTCGTGGAAGATGTAATCCAGAATGAGCTGCTTACACTGAATTGGATCTATCATAATGGTCAAATTAAGGTCCGAGATATGATTCAGAGCTTCCATATCACCGAGCACCGAGATTAAAGTTTTCACAGACAAGTGAAACTGAGGAATCCTCGTGCTGCGCTTTAACCATCTGTTTACGGAAGTGATGTCAGCTCTTTTGTTCTTTGCGGGTTATACCCCTGCACAACAATGGATCCAGGTGTGTGTTAAAGTAGTAAGATTAAAAAGTTGACCTATGTAAAAAACGGTTTCACATTGTGTCTTCACATCACATGGAATATGGAGGAATGATCTTCACCTCGACGGTCGATTTAAAGGGAACAATTGATCAGTGTTGTTCAGCACTGTTCAGCAGCTCTGTGAACTGTGTTTCCCCATGAAATCTAACGGGAATATTTAACTCCACGGTTTAACATGTATCTACTATTTATAAGTCAAACTCAGTTTTGAAAATACGTTGAGAGATAAAAAAAAAACCCACAAAGGAACACAAATCTGGAAAAATCTAATTTTCCTGCTAGAAAGGTATTTTCAACTTATTTGGCTGCTCGTGGAGATTTTAGAAATGCACAAGATTGCGGGTTTGCTGTGGTGGGTCACATTTTTTGTCATTCTTGCAGTTGACTCTCAATATGTGAGATTGGCTGGTGAGATGCAATTTAGGCTCAACTTGAGATGCCATTGCCAGCAAAGACCAAATGTGTGACACGGTGTGTCATGGCTGGTCCCCTCTTTGTGTCTTTGGGGGCTTTTTTACAAAATAAACAATTTAATTAGTTTATAGTACTAAGGAACTTGAGCCAGATTTACACTGAATCAACCAAAAACACAAGAAGTCCAATTCATTTCCTTGGAGAGTCGGAAACCGCATGCAGAAAGCCCTGACACTCTCGGGTCTGGAATGGCTTGAAATTTGACAACCCTTGTGACAAATTTTGGTTCCGAAATGCGGCACTTTTTCTCTCTGACCATTAGACATCTGCAGTGGTTTCTTGTGTCTATCTCTCCAGAGACCTTGTACACACTCACACACACTCTCCTCTTGACCCCACAAATCGATCAGCCGCTGGTAGTTTGTCCTGGACAAGCTCAAATTTTCTCTTTTATTCGGGAGGATTGATGTTAGCAGTGGAGTTAAAAGAGTGCACGTGCACACACACACACACACACACACACACACACACACACACATTAACACAAATACATTCACACTAAGAATATGCCCAAAACACACACCAAAAATGAAGATGTATCTCACAGCCATACTTAACACACCACTCAGGTGCTCACATTCTCATAGACATGCAGATGCACAATGCCCCCCACCCCCCGACACACACACATACAGACACTGAATAAACTCAACAACGTAACACACACGTAATTTACAAAACACACACCCACACGAAGATGACCAGGACATAACCAGCTCTCCTTGACCTCATCTCAAGTCTCAAGTAGACAGCCATAGCTCTGGCCAATCATGATGGCCTGGTAATTGGTTTCCATTAGATGTGTCTGTTCCTTCCTTCCCATCAGGCTGTGCATGACCCTAACCCCAATGTTCAAAAAGCCTTTTGCAAGGGTGGATAATGAAGAGGGTACATCCACCTTGGAACACCGTTTAACCACTGGAGAGGTTAAGGGAGATAGAGGGAGATGGATAGAGAGATTGGGGTAAGGTGGAGGTGGGGTTGCTTCTCGCCAGGTACACAGAGGTATGTAATTAATTATGAACACTCACCTGCCCCAGCCAAGAGTGGGTGTAACTGTTCAAAACTGGTCCTCAGCTTACTTGTAAGTTATATCCTAGGAAATTCTACTCATACATCGTACTCTGGTTTTCATGATGCAGTGCAATTTACTTCACCACTTTACATCTTTTCACTAACATCTGGCTGCTAGAGAGAACTCTAAGGACCTGTTTGAAGACATTTCAACAATATTTTCTGCCAACCAATCCAACAAAAACTTTGACAGTAAACAGCCAACATAATAACAATGGTTTATCTCTAGATTGCACTTGCAGATGGTATGGACATAGGAGACACTGAAGTTAAGCATTAAAATCTGAAAATTGACAATAAATTGTATTCCATGATAGGGATGGAGGGCTGTAAGCACAGAACCAGTGGAATTAGCCACTAGGGAGGCCTTTATGGTGCTGGTGGGGATAGAGGGTAGCCACTGGCCATGGTTCTGGTAGTTTGGGATTAACACTGTGTATGTATAGCCAGAAGAGTGGTAAGCAATGGGTGCCAGATGTCGGTATAGATAGAGGTTACTTTGGGACACCAGAATGTTGTGCCTTCTGGACATGTAGAAGGCCTAATTCAACAAAAAAATGCTGAAATAGGCTGCCCACTTGATAACCCTAAGTCAAATACTGATGGCGGCACTTATAGTAGTTTTCGCAGCTTGGTAGCCAACTGAGCGATTTGGAGGAGTGATGAAAGACTTGACTCGACTTAGTTGATGACTTGGCAGAGTAAAAAGATATGTAACATTTTGCAACTCTTGTTTGTTTGATTAAGTTGGAAGAATACACAGAGTCACGTAGGACTTTGGACTTTGAACGATGAACTACAAAAGTGATGAAAATAGTGATAAAATCTGTCTCTTTATGGAGATTTCGCTCTTTACGAGTGACTCGTTAAATAGATTAGTTACATTTGCCGAATCATAAGACATAATGACCCAGAAGAGTCGTTTTGGCTCTGAGTTGTGAAAAGAATTCTCATAAGAATCATTTAATCTCGTCATAATTATTTATTTAAGGATAATACTAAGTGATATTCAGTCAGTAATTAGATATGAATTATGCCAAATGTCTTCAGCATTAATATAATCCTCAGTAATTATTGTGAATTGGCGAGCAAGAGAGAGCGTGGGGGAGTGAATCTTGGACTGAAAATAATTACTTAGAATTAAATTCAGAGCCAACCAACTCTTCTTGTTCTCTTTCATCGTTATTGTGAATCTGGATTCGTGAACATAGCGATCAAATTACAATTTTGCATGTGTCATGACCATCTCCTGAATCGTTTAATATTATTCAGCTGCTATGCAATCGTTGTTGGGTCTTGCATCACTACACATGACAACTCCAGTGAAATACTTGCATGGGCTCTTGTAGTTGTGGTCACAGCTTTGTCCAACAAAGCCTTTTGGAGCAAGGTTTATGGAGATTTATGGTCGCACTGCAGGTACTCTCCTCATTGACAGGGGCAGGTGTGTGAAGTTGTTTTCTAAACTGGCTAGCTTCTGTGTATGCATCTCCCTAATTATCAACACATGGTATTTAAAAACTAGATGCTGTGTAATATTGAATACTCAGAATTTGATAATACTGCTGCATTTGCAGGTACTTTTTGAATGCTGCTACATCTAGTGGCAAGGGTTACAGGTCCTTTTAGATTTTGATACGTTTATTACCGACACTTTAGCTAGCAATTAGGTACAGTTTGGCAGGCAATGGTAGTTCTAAAGTTATACAAACTTTCAATTCTTTTTGCAGCTCTCCCTGAGATAAATTTGCCTGACTACCTGTATCTGCCACTGCCTTCTTGAACCATGGCCATCTAAAGCCATGTTTCCACCTATTCTAACCAGAAACTGTTTTTTGAAGTAACTAAAAGGTTCCTTCAGACCGTTGTTGTCTGTGTTTCCACCAGAGTCTAAAGACCCGCAAAGATAATATAATTTAGTCTGCTGACGTATTAAATAGCGACTACTGTTCCATTCCAGTCCAGTAGGTGTCTGCAATGCCGCAATACACAGGGTCCAGTTTATTCGTTTTAGTTATGAGTTAGTTTTTTTGTTTCTTTGAAGTGCATCACAATTTACAAAACTTACAAACATCAAACATCATGGAGTTAATTCGTGGAATTATGTCCATAGTGATCTTTTTTTTTAATATTGTGATTGACCTTGAGGACTAGATTTTTGGACAATGGCTTCTTTATTGTCTTGATTTTCAGCTATGTTTCCACATCTGGAACAATAACAAAGACAAACTTTGTAATGAATTTACATAACAATAATCATAAATACATGTTATGTTGTTAATATAATAAATACATGTTTGTTGTAATTACTACTTTATTGTATTTTTTCATTTAATAATGTACAATTGGAAAATTCAGTTGAATAGATTACCTGGCTATATTGTAATGGAGACAACATTTATGGAGCTTTAACATTAATTTGTCATTAGAATTATTCTGGAAGAACTTGTCAATCAAACTTTCTGTCTTTCTTTTAACTCTGTTACGTTTAGCTGCAGGAAACCGTTTATACATGACGTTTCATAAAAAAAAATATATATATATTTTAATCCAAATATTGTCATCGTAATATTTACCTTGTTGTTTGTCAGTACATCTGGAGTCACAGTGACAGCAGGTGATGTTGGGTCTCGTGTGCCTCAATGATGATGTATTAACTGTCCGTAGGTTTACGTATTTAGGGAGGTTTTGTGCTGCAAGCCCCACCCCTAAAGTTCCTGGACTAGAAAGTACTACCCAGGAATTTGATGGTTTTGGTTTAGACCCTGGTCCCTGCGGTGGAAATGCACTGAATTTCTCCAAAGGTTCCCTGTTGCTGGGCAAAGTTCCGCTGTAATTTAGCAGACGCAGTGAAAACAGCATCTGCTAACATATGTCTGGAAAACATATAAAAGTAGCCAACAGTTATGAAGCTACCCCGGGAAAATTAATTGTTAATTAAATTACAAACACTTAAGGGGGGAAGCGGGTGATTAATTGGATACAGATTTCGGAAGGAAGTACAGAACCTGGAGGAGGAAGGACGAAGGTCAAGGGCAGTGAAGCTAGCGCCCCAGAGAGCCTGGACTAAATGGGACCTACTCAAGTGGAAGATCACATGGGGAGATCTATGGAAATTGGAACCTTTCCGTATCTCTTTCCTATTAAGATCTTTGTATTACACACTCCCGAATCCAGCAAACTTGCACAAGTGGGGTATAATCATCATCATCAACCATCATGTGAGCTTTGCTGTGAGAGGGGCACCATGGCACACATCCTGCCAGGATGTAAAGTAGCACTCACCCAAGGAAGGTACAGGTGGCGCCATGACAAGTTGCTCATGCCACTCGCTAACACCCTGGAGCAGGAGAGATGTAAGAAATGCCAACCACATGGGAAAATGACACCATCAATTAAGTTTGGAGAGGGAAAAGAAGAAGAAAAGCCACCAACCACAGCAACAAGAAACAGCCTACTACAAAAGGCCCAATCGTTGGGAAATGAAGATGGACCTGGGAGGAAGACTGCAGTTCCCCCAGGTTGTCCAGACAACCCTGGGCTGTTTGTGGTACTGTGGTCTGAAGAGGCAAAGAAGATCATCCTCATAGAACTTACAGTTCCATGGGAAGAGGGGTGCGACCAGGCCTTTGAAAGAAAAAACGCCAAATACCAGGATCTCTTGCATGACTGCAGGGGGAAAGGATGGCAGGCATGGCTGTTCCCGGTCGAGATCGGCTGTAGAGGATTCCCTGCCCAGTCAGTGTGGAGAATGCTCACAGCCACTGGGATGACAGGGAGGGAGAGAAAGACAGCAGCTCATAGGATGGGGGAGGCAGCAGAAAGAGCCTCTTGCTGGTTATGGAACAGGAGGGAGGAGCTTAGCTGGAAGCCAGAAAGAGTAGATGGGCAGTGACTTGGCCACAACTGCCGACCCACCATCGGGAGGCTGTTGTGGTTCAGGGTCGAAACACCCGGTGAACGATGGATACGGCCTGACGACCTCAAATCCTCCTGGCCAAGGCTAAGTTCACCAAAAGTGAATGAAGGGGAAGCATCTCTAGATCTAATTGTAATCATGGATCTCTGGGCAACCAGTGACTTCCAGGAAAGTCTGGATGGCAACCGAGGAAGTTTGGTGCCTGGAGAGACAGATGACCTCCAGGAAGGACTGGCGTGGGTGTATGAGGTTGGCAACCTCATACACCCAAACCAAGATCCAATAGTAGAACAGTTGTGGCAGTCAGAAGCAGCAGGGAAGAAGGCTCTGATACAGTCGCAGTACATAATAATTGGTCCGCACGGAGTAGGGATGGAGGTCCATGATCAACCAGGTGGAAAAGCAATACTGAATTGAAATCATATGTCTAATATGGCACCGCATGTCACCTTGCTGATAAATATAGGATAGGAATCCAAGGACTTTGGTGATATGATGAAGCAGGAAAAGGAAAAAGAATGGGTGAAAACAGATTATCCTCTGATACTCAAATCTAAATGCAACCGTTTTATCAAAATACATTGTTTCACAGAAATGGAAGGAGAGTTACAGGAAATTGAGACAACTGAGAAGTGACAGATGGAGGAGATAGTGGAGAGACGCAGACAGGATGTGTTAAGGGAGAGTGGAACAGGTAATTCCAGGACAAGTATGGTCCAAGAACCTAAGCCGGAAGCAGAGACAGGAATAGAAGCTACAACAGACGGTTTGAAAGCAGCAGGGGTTTTGATAGAAATTCAGAGTTGTTGTAACACCCCTCAGCTGCCAGTGCTGAAGGCGGATAAACAAAAATGGCGGTGTGGGAGTTTCTTCCCACAGTTAAGGGTTCAGGGAGGGAGACGGAGTCTTCCTGGCCATGGTACGCAAACATGGCTTGAGTTTTATTATCCATTTCAGTCCGGCACGCAGGCCACAATTATATATATACTGTATTTATATCTGAGGATCTATTCTAATGGTTGTTAATAGTCCCCTCGGCGCAGGAGGAATAGCGTTCCGCTCTTGGGCTGCTCCCGAGCCCGTGCACCAATCTCCTTTGTAAGACAGACAAAAACATGAAGAAAACTCTCTGCCTTGATTCGGACCAATCGGCGCCATGCATGCGCTGATTGGACGGATTCGAGGCAGCTGTTTTGCCGCGGAAAAGGGAACCATGCTGTCGTCTGCAGCCGGTGCTTGACCACGCCCTTTTGTCTGCCACATGCGGCTAATGCATTATCTATAAGCTGTAAATTATATCGTAGTGGATCAGCAGGCCAAGGTTCCAAATCCGCACACGCTGTTGACTAATGTCCCCCCAGACGCCAAGTACTTCACAGTAATTGATTTGTGTGGAGATTTTTTCAGTGTTCCACTGGCACAGAAGAGCCAGCATATATTTGCATTCACATACAAAGGAAAACAGTACACGTACTGTTTACACCCATGCCTCAAGGTTTTAAACACTCACCACATATTTTTAATCAGGTTTTGACTTAGAGGAACTGGTGTTGGAGGGGACGTGGATTCAATATGTGGACGATCTACTTGTGTGCTCCACAACATTAGAACAGTGTCATAGTGACTTCATGGCTGTGTTGCAAAAATTAGCAGTAGGAGGGCATGAAGTGTCCCAGAAAAAATGACAATATTGTCAACCAGAGGGAGAATATTTCGGCTTTACGATAACCCATTGTGGTGGGTGTGGTGGCTAAAGTACGCTTTTAAAACCGCCCCTCTCAGAGAAATAATGAAAAATGCAGACCAGACTAATTTGAATGCTCGATTGACATGAAACTGTGACGCTGTAACAGCTTTAACACATCAGCAAACCCGTATTAATCGACACAGTTTATTTTGTTGGTGGCAAATTGTAGTCAAAACTTTTCTTCTGCCGTTCTGATGCAAGAAACATGGAGTGGCCTTTGAAAACAACAACATAGCATACTATAACACCAAACTGGATGCAGTAGCCCAGGGCTACCCTCCATGCTATCAGGGCCTAGCTGCTGTACAGTATACATATGATAAAGTGTCAACAACTACAATGGGATATCCGGTAACGATATACACCAATCACAAAGTGAGAGATGATAGATGATAGAACAGGGAAAGTTTGTGGTAACCAACGCTAGGCTTTTGGAACATTTAACTTTGCTAACATACCCAGATGTCACGTTGAAAAGATGCTCCACATTAAATCCAGCAGAGACTCCCGCATGAGTGTGTGGCAGATTCACTTAAATACACATAACTAAGACCGGATCTGTGTCCACACAAATAATAAATGCAGATGATGAGCTGTTTGTGGATGGATCATGCTTCAAGGGTCACATTGGTAACCACGCAGGGTTTGCTGTGGTCTGCTGTCAGGCTGATCAGCAGTTTATCACAATCCAGAGTGAGGCCTGTCCACAACCATGCTCAGCACAAGTGGCGGCACTGAAAGCTCTAACAGCAGCATACAAAAAAGGTAAAGGACATATAGTGAATATTTATACTGATTCTGCAGATGCACATGGAGTGTGTCCTCTGTTTGGAGCAGTATGGAAACAAAGAGGGTTCAAGAAAACTGATGGCACAACCATTCTGCATCACACTGAAATTTATGACCTAATGACAGCGTTGCTGTTACCAAAACAGGTGGCAATTGTTAAGTGTCAGGCCCAAAAGAAAGGCAATGACTACATAATCGTTGGCAACAATATGGCAGACGAAGCAACGAAACAAGCTTCAAAACATGCATGTGCAACAAGAATTCAAGCACTGCTGATTTTACCCAAGGCAGCGCCAAGCTTAGACTCAGACTTCCGGTCTGAGAGGACTCTGGCGTTTATGTCGCCGCTTCTTAGTCGGTTCATTTAAGCTTAATTTGTCTTTTTGCTACTTTCCGAAAGTTCTTTCCTCGCTAACTCAAGTTCACTACGACATCCTCTTACATCAGTGACGAACTCAGCCATGTTTGGCAGCATTCGGATCTTAACTGAGGCATCTGTAGAGACTGGAGCAAAAATACAGCGTCTAATGCCACTCTACCTAGATTTAAAGACTTAATATGACAAATGTGAAGCTGGTGCTTCCCTGCATGGTTCTTCTAAAAACAGAGGAGACAGACAAGGCGACAGGTCATCATTTGTTACCTGTACTGGCTGGCTTGCTAATCAGCATTGTTAAACTAGGGGTGTAGTGATTTGTTGGGCTATGCATATGATTCTCATTTTGGGTGTGAGAGGGCATGGTTCAAACCCTGGATAGACCCACAAGCTTTGAGAATTTTTGATCAGAGTTCTTATGGACAGGTTTGTAATGTTTAAACAACAACAGTCACATTTCTCTTGGGAAATACAAGCATTGCCCAAAATACTGTAGCTATAATACTTAGAAAGAGAATTAACACTATTTTAGTGCTGTTAGAGTATGACCTCTCCTTGGCAGAGCACAGGTTTGGTCTAGAATTACAAAGTGGAATTTATTTAATGCACCACATTTGTTCATGACATCTGAACCTGTAGTTTGAGGGACTGATATTCTAGGTTAGAGGAAGCTGTTGTATGTTAAGATAGAAGAGCCCAGTCAAGCTTGGCAATGGTGGGATTTGAACAACACCTTCTGACATCTCCTCGTTGCTGACCCAAGTCCCATCCACCATTTGGGCGGCCGGCAAATACGACGTAGGCCTCTTAAAAAACTGTCCCCCAGTGCACATCAAACCCAAATCCTCTTTCCGCCCGTCACAAAAACAATATCCATTGTGACAGGAAGCTGTCGATGGCATCACCCCTGTCTTTGAGTCCCTCCTCGACGCGGGAATTATCATCCCATGTGACGACTCCCCTGTCCAAACACCTATATTCCCAGTCAAGAAAATCCGACCTCAAGGGCAGCCCACCGAGTGGCACTTTGTCCAAGACCCGCAGGCTGTTAATGCGGCCATCGACTCCCCCACTCCAAATGTTCCTAACCCATACACTATCATGAGTCAAATCCCTTCGGGATCCACTTGGTTTTTTGTTATTGACCTCTCCAATGCTTTTTTCTCTGTCCCAGTCCACCCAGACAGCAACACCCAGGAGCAAGAGGCACCTGACAGTCTGGTAAAACACAACAATGTCTGCACTTGCGCAGCCAGCCTTCATTCAAAAGAACAATGGAAAAAGTCACATCTGTAAATGTGTTGCCTTTTAAGCAGATTTATTCTGACATTACTCCCTGCCTTCTCCTATCATACTGGTGGCTGTTCTCTCTGGAGTTGACAACCATGGGGTTCTCTCTCCGGATACATGTTTGAATGTATCTAATTTGTCCGAAACATTATCAGAAATTGAGGTCTGGAAGACGAGGAGAGATTCCAGATAAACTGGCCTGGTGAGAAATTCTCAGAAGAAACCACATATCACTGAAAAAAAGCTGCAGAACACAACACTTGACACAGGTCTAGTTGTTCATAGGACAACCACATAATACAATGCACTTTAGCCAACAAAGACCTTGATGGCAGAGTCGCCAGAAGGAAGGCTTTCCACAAAAACAACACAAAATCAAGTTTCTGAGGTACGCCAAAGAGGCATTTGCAAACTGGTTAAGTTGCAAACTTACGACATTTCTACGCATTACGACATTTAGCCATGTCATGGGCCTATGCCTGTATAGTTAGGAGCTGCTGCAGTTGGAGTGTAGACTACGGCCGATCCACTTTGCATGGATGGCCGACAGCGAAAAAGCGTAGTGTGGTGCAATTTTACTCCCACAAACAAAGGTAACGCCATGTTCTCTGGCTGCAATATAGTGGTGCCCCATAGCAGCAACACAAGCAACCTCTTTAAGCATTTAAAAACAACGCACCCTGCCACTTTCAAAGAGGCTGAACATCGCCATGAAGACAACCAGCAAGCCTCAAAGTCCCCTGCACCACCTGCTGTCTGTCAGAATACATTGAGGAAGAAGAATCTTTATTTGTCACAGGACACCACAACACATGCACATGCTTTTTTGATGGTGGCCGGTGAAATGCGGACTCTGCATTTCACCCATATTGGCTTGTACTTCATCCGGGGGGCAGCCAGGAGCAGTGGGCAACATTCGATGACACGATTGTGGTTCCAGATGTCCATCGCTGGTCAGACGATGTTGTGTGCATGTTTTTGGTGGGACGAGAACTCGGACGGGATCGGGCTTATTCAGAGCGATTTGGCCGTGCGCCGTGAGCGGATGTGGCGGGGCCACTTCTTATAGGATACCTCCATCTCTCCATCTCCCCGGGGAAAGTGTGAGGCTTGTGGTTATGCCTAGTTGCCTAGTTGCCTAGTTGCCTAGTTGCTTGGTTGGTGAGGCTAAGGTTAGTTACATTTACATTTACATTTACATTTAATCAGTTAGCAGACGCTTTTATCCAAAGCGACTTACAAGGGAGAATAACATTCAAGCTACATTGCGACAGAGATTAGTGTAACAGCAACAATAGCGTAACAATAAATACTGCAAGGTGGTGCTAAGTATTTGTAGGTTAGGACAGGAGGTACTCACTGAAGAGCTAGGTCTTCAAGTGCTTCTTAAAGACAAAGAGGGAGGTCCCCGCTCTGGTCATTTTTGGCAGCTCGTTCCACCAACGTGGAACTACAAATGAGAATAGCCTGGATTGCCGTGGCTGTACGGCCGGCAGAGCCAGGCGACGCTCATTTGACGAGCGCAGCATCCGGGGGGCAACATGTGCTCTTACAAGAGCATTTAAGTAGGCGGGAGCATTCCCAGCAATCACTCTGTAGGCCAGCATAAGAGACTTGAACTTGATGCGGGCGGCTACAGGTAACCAGTGGAGCTCGATGCGCAGCGGAGTGACATGTGCCCTCTTTGGCTGGTTGAACACCAGTCGCGCCACCGCATTCTGTATCATCTGTAGTGGCTTCACCGCACAGGCCGGCAAGCCTGTTAAGAGGGCGTTGCAGTAGTCGAGACGGGACATCACCAAGGTTTGTACCAGCAGTTGAGTGGCATATTGGGTCAGGTACGGCCTGACTTTTCGGATGTTGAGTAGTGCGAAGCGGCAGGACCGGGAGACAGCGGCAACATGGTCCGAGAATGTCAGTTGGTCATCAATAATGACACCAAGATTCCTTGCAGCCTTGGTAGGAGCAAGAGATAGAGAGTCGATTTTAATATCAATGTTGTGATAAATACCTTGTTTGGCCGGGAAGACCAGCAGTTCCGTTTTCGCCAGATTTAGTGGAAGATGACAATCCTTCATCCATGTGGATGTCAGCGAGACAATCCAAGATCCGCGTCGAGACAGTAGGGTCGTCGGGCGGGAAGGACAGATAGAGTTGAGTATCATCCGCATAGCAGTGATATGAAAAGCCATGTGAGCGGATGATCGGGCCCAGTGAGGTGGTGTATATGGCAACGAGGAGGGGTCCTAGCACTGAGCCTTGGGGCACCCCTGTGGTGAGGTTGTGAGGCACAGACAGCTGGCCGCGCCATGTCACACTGAACGAGCGCCCAGTAAGGTAAGATTCGAACCAGGAAAGTGCACTGCCCGTTATGCCCATACTTGAGAGTATGGACAGGAGTATGCTATGATTGACAGTGTCAAAAGCAGCTGACAAGTCTAGCCGAATGAGAACCGAGGATTTGGCAGCAGCTCTAGCAGTTTGTAAGGCCTCTGTCACAGACAACAGGGCTGTTTCGGTGGAGTGACCACTTTTGAAGCCAGATTGAAGTGTATCAAGAAGGTTGTTTCTTGACAGGTACTCTGTAACCTGTCTAGAGACCGCCCTCTCTAAGGTTTTGGAAAGGAATGGGAGGAGAGAGACCGGCCAATCGTTTTCTACTTGATTGGGACCGAGTGAGGGTTTTTTGAGCAGTGGTGCGACCCGAGCCGCTTTGAAAGCGGAAGGGAAAGTGCCGGAAGTTAGGGAAGAATTAATCATATGTGTGATTGCCGGCGTGATAGTCGGTGATATGGCTTGAAGGAGGTTAGATGGGATTGGATCTAGCGGACAGGTAGTAGGACGGCTAGTTGGTTCGTATTTGTTGGTTAGACTAGGATTAGTTGGTTAGGCTGATGGTTAGTTGGTTAGTCAAGGGTAAGGCGGTGAGTTGCGTTAGGCTTCGGCTCAAGTTAGGCTTATGATTAGAGTTAAGTCAGGCGTATGCTTAGGTTTAGGCGGTTAGGGGCTCCATCTCCGCAGGGTTAGGATTAGGGTTAGAGGGTTAGGGTTAGGTTAGGGTTGATCAGGGCTGGTGTTCTCAAAGACTTGAGGTTCCTGAAGGTGATGGTGCGTTTAACGCATTGCCTGGGCGGGGGGACAGGGACATTGAACAGGACATCATGGTGGTCAGAAACAGCTAGGTCCAGGCTCTGAAGATGGGAGGGAGAGGTGCCAGTGGTGCAAACCAGATTGAGCGTTTGGCCTTTGGCGTGGGTGGGATCTTGAACGTGCTGTGTAATGTTAAAACAGTCTAACAGTGACAGGAAATCTTTGGCAAACGTACAGCTGGTGGACTCAACGTGGATGTTGAAGTCACCGAGCAGAAGGGTAGATGGGGACATGGAACGCAGGTAAGCATTTCAGACATGAAGGTGGTGGAGGCTTTAGGGGGGCGATAGATGAGGACAACCTGGAGGTGTGCAGTGAGAGAGAATTCAACACATTCAAAAGAGGTGGTGTTTGGCACAGAAAGTTCTTTGATCAGGATGTCTGCTTGGTGTATTACAGCCAGCCCACCACCATGACCAATGGAGAGGGGCTTCTGTATGTATACATATCCGAGGGGGGGGGGGGCTTGGATGAGTGTAATAAAGTCCTGTTGAACTTGCCAAGTTTCTGTTATACAGAGAAAGTAAATTTTCCGTTCCATGATGATGTCGTAAATTTATTGCTGAGAGATCGTGCATTCTGTAGCATACATGTTGCAGTTTTAACTATGGAAGGCAAGGCAGGCGAGTTAGGAGGAACGAGCCTATCAACACAGACTAGCGGCTGCAGAACAGAGTGCACATGGGATATGTTATGATGATGCTGCCTCCGCAGAGTATTTTAGGAGCACCATCTGAGCAACAGGTAAGCACCATCTCAGCGGCAGGTGAGCGCCTACCGCTAGCTAGCAGGGAGTGGTAGCAGTAAGATGACAGGGCTGGGAGCTGACAACATGGCAAGAAGTTGATCCAGTTTCAGTGGTAAAACAAAAGTAAATAGCCTCAGGTAGTTGCAGCAGTGGACCAAAACTGAATGCCAGCGCCCTCTCAACGCAATGCGACGTCACTAATGTGACTTTTTCAGGGCTACGAAACGTACGTAACCTTCAAAGCCTTAAAATCGGGGAAAACAAGGCTTCATTTCTAGACCGCATTTGAAGGAGCATCCGGAATGGGACAGCACTTCGTCGTGCCAGTGTGATGCATTCGGTCTTAAAATGCAGCCTACAAGGCGGCAGCCCCTGAAATGGGACAGAGCTTGTATGTCCCTATCCTCGCTTTTCTTGAAGCGAGGTGACAGCAGGGTGCAGACGCCACGAGGCGCCCGCGCATTTTGAGAGATCGACATTCAGATGGATTGAAGCCACCCCCAGGTGGCCAATTTTGATTTCAAAACGGCAAATTTCGCCGAAAGGTGACAAGTTTGCATGCCTGGTACATGCCAATGAGATGGCAGAAGTAATCAAGTACTTGGCACCAATCCGTGCCTTTACAGCGGACAAAAATCTTTTGGCCAAAGCAATAGAAGAAGAGAGGACATCTGCATCAGCTAATATCTCTGCAAGATAGCCAGAGAAAGGAGGTGGTTGAAATGCTGCGCCAGCATGGACTAGCGGACATGATCCACAGGACTGCTACAGAACAAGTGGCCTACCTGCCTTAAAATCGGGGAAAACAAGGCTTCATTTCTAGACCGCATTTGAAGGAGCCTCCGGAATGGGACAGCACTTCGTCGTGCCAGTGTGATGCATTCGGTCTTAAAATGCAGCCTACAAGGCGGCAGCCCCTGAAATGGGACAGAGCTTGTATGTCCCTATCCTCGCTTTTCTTGAAGCGAGGTGACAGCAGGGTGCAGACGCCACGAGGCGCCCGCGCATTTTGAGAGATCGACATTCAGATGGATTGAAGCCACCCCCAGGTGGCCAATTTTGATTTCAAAACGGCAAATTTTGCCGAAAGGTGACAAGTTTGCATGCCTGGTACATGCCAATGAGATGGCAGAAGTAATCAAGTACTTGGCACCAATCCGTGCCTTTACAGCGGACAAAAATCTTTTGGCCAAAGCAATAGAAGAAGAGAGGACATCTGCATCAGCTAATATCTCTGCAAGATAGCCAGAGAAAGGAGGTGGTTGAAATGCTGCGCCAGCATGGACTAGCGGACATGATCCACAGGACTGCTACAGAACAAGTGGCCTACCTTGTTGGAGAGAGGACTTCCCTGCTGGAGAAGACAGATGGCTCTGAAGGATCTAGAGGACATAGATTCTCTGCACAAGGTTCCCAGCTGGACTTCCATGCCCAGGGATGGAAAGAGAATACATATGGAACAGAGGTCAGGCTCCGGTATGGCCAGGCAGTCGGTATTGAGGGTGCCTGTCTGCAGCGGGAAAAGGGTTTGTGCCGACTAGCCAAGGCCCACATTGAAATCCGGTGCTGACGGATGAGTTGGAGTCTGCTCACTGGAGGCAGAGAGCTCATGAGTGTAAACTGCAGGAAACTCAACTCGAGGTTTCTCAGCTCAGACAGGAAGAAGATCAGCTGAAAAATAGTGAAATTGTTGAGCTGCCCAAGGTGCTCAATAATCGCCTACACCAGGAGATGAGAGCCCCTACAGCAAGGTAACAGGGTAGAGAAACTATTTCGTGGCAATTTACTGTGATGAACTGCTATATTCTTGACAGCTTAGGTAACACCATTGTGATCAGTTTCATCAGCAAGCAAATACTTTTTTGTAGGTTACAACAAATACACTTCTTGTTAGTAAGCATGATGTAATATCCCAAATATCCCAGGTTATTCTCATTTGTAGTTCCACGTTGGTCGAACAAGCTGCCAAAAACGACCAGAGCAGGGACCTCCCTCTCTGTCTTAAAGAAGCACTTGAAGACCGAGCTCTTCAGAGAGTACCTCCTCTCCTAACTTACAATTACTTAGCACTACTTAGCAGTATTTATTGTTACACTAATGTCTCTGTCGCAATGTAGCTTGGATGTTATTCTCCTTTGTAAGTCGCTTTGGATAAGAGCGTCTGCTAAATGACTAAATGTAAATGTAACTAACCTTAGCCGCATTTCTGAGGGAAAATTGTCATGAATGGTTGTAAATGGTCATGAGTGGTCAAAAGTTTTCATGCCTGGTCTGAAATTGTTTTGCGATGCACATTAATATCTGTTAAATAATGTTTTGCTATCACCCAGTAAACAGATAATTTCTAGGTAAGAAGCAGTGTCCTCCTCAACATATAGTCAGCTAGAGTTCAGGTCCAAATGCATTTGGTCTGATAGTAAAGGCCTTAACAGAGGATGGTTTTGATCAATCAATCGCTGGATTATGGGTGCAGCAAACCTCAGCAGTTAGCTCTGCTCATAAGCACATCAGGTGGGACTCAAACCCATATTCCCTGGTTAAGGTGGGGAAATTGTCATGACTGGTTGTAAAAAGTACATCAAGGTTCAAAAGTTGGCATGATTGGTCTGAAATTGTTTATTGAACAGCATGACCACCTGTTAAATACACATTGTGTTGGTAAGAAGCTGTTTTGTTTTCAACATGAAGTTAATGGGGGTTCACATCTTGAATCTCATGCTGTGGGAGATCTTAGCAGAGAGTGGTTTGGATCCTTTGACCTCTGGATTACAGGCCCAACATGCTTCCGCTGCACCACTCTGCTTTTAACCCCTTAGAGGACATTAGCCCACAGTGCCTTGTTTAAATTGTCAAGAGTGGGGAAATTGACATGAATGGTTGAAAAATGTTTTGCGATCAGCATCAACACCTGGTAAACAGATGATTCATGGGTAAGAAATGGTGTCCTCCTCGACATATAGTTGGCTAGAGTTCAGGTCAAAATGTATTTGGTCTGATAGGAAAGGCCTTAACAGAGGGTATTTTGCACCCCAGATGGGAGTTGAACCCACAATCCCTGGCTTAGGAGGCCAGTGCCTTATCCATTAGGCCAATGGTGCTGCTTTCAATGACACCCATTAAGTTTGTTGGTTGGAATGTGAGAGGCTTGGGCTCACTTGCTAAACGTAGCAAAATCCTAACTCACCTCCCCAAGATGAACCCCAGCTTCTGTCTCCTGCAAGAAACCCACCTCACTGCACCTCAAAGCTAAATGGGTTAATCAGATGTTTTCCGCATCATACAACAAGGTAACATCAAATGAACCATAGCTAATATTTATGACCCAAATTTCTTTCATATATATTTATATCTATATATATATATATATCTATATTTTCAAAACTTTTAGAATTTTCTGAATAAATTATCATATTGGGAGGAGACTTCAACATGGTACTGGATCCAAATTTTGACCGTTCTCAAACCAGAAATATTCCCAAATCCTGGCGTTCGCAGGACACTATGAAACAATATATGAGTGATCTTACTATTGGGGATTGTTGGTGATCAAATAACCCACATTCTATAGAATACACATATTATTCACCATCCCACCAAAGTTTCTCTCGAATCGACCTTTTCTTGACAAGTAACTCCGCACTGTCCAAAATCACTAATCCAGAAATCCACCCAATTGTAGTTTCCGATCACGGGCCGATTAATTTCAACCTGATAAATGAAACAAACTGGAACCCTCCCGGCAGGTGGCGGTTTAACACCTCACTTTTAACAGATAAAGAATTTAACCATTTATTTTCAAGAGAATGGACTTCCTTCATTGAAATGAATGACTCCCCAGAAATATAACCATCCTTACTTTGGGAAACAACTAAGGCAGATCTAAGAGGTTGTATTATTTCATTCTCCACTCACAAGAAAAAGAAAGGACAAGAATGCCAAAATAAACTCAAACAGCGACTAAAGGAGTTGCATTCCCAACAAGCCCACTCATCTTCTGAGCAAATCCGAAATGAGATCAGGACAATTACAGCTCAACTTGAAACTATCATCCATCAAAAGACACAATTACTTATGACACGAACAAGAGCAAAGTATTTTGAATTCAATGACAAATCAGGTAAATTTCTTGCCAATCAATTGAAACGTGAGAGAGAAAAATCACTTATTACAGCCATCAAAGATCCACAGGGTAGACTAACATACTCTCCGCAAGACATCAATAACGTATTTAGAGACTTTTATGAGAACCTATATCAATCGGATAATGAGTTTAATATACGTATCAAACATTCACTCATTCCTTGATGATATTGACCTTCCTAAACTTTCGACGGAGCAGGCTACCACCTTAGATCAACCACTTACTCTTGAAGAACTCAGGAAGGCGCTCTTCTCTCTGCCCAACAATAAATCACTTGGCTCAGATGACTACCCAGTGGAATTTTATAAACACTTCTCGCCACTTATCTCCCCATTATTTATTAGAATGGTTACAGAGGTCAAGTCAACCTCCACCATGCCTCCGCACATGAATACTGCCCTCATTTCGGTTTTGCTCAAACCCAAAAAGGACCCAACCTTCACCTCCAGTTACAGACCCATAAGCCTTATTAATTGCGACCTTAAGATTATAAGTAAAACACTAACCAGCAGAATTTAAAAAGTAATTCCACCCAGATCAAACAGGCTTTGTCAAAGGCAGACACTCATCCAGCAATATGCGTCGTTTATTCAATCTGATGAGCATATCTAAAAGGAACAACTTTATGATGGAGTGAATTGGACTTATCTCTTTTCAATCCTCAACAAATTTGGCATTGGAGAGTCCCTCATTCAATTGATCAAAATCCTCTACAACTCTCTATCTGCTTCTGTCATCACCAATGGTTAAACCTCACAGCGTTTCACTCTACGCTCTCCCTTTTACTGTTCGCCATCTTTATTGAATTCCTCGCGGCGGCTATCCGTCAAAACAGTAATATTGTAGGCATACAAACAGGAAACTCTGTTCACAAAATCAGTTTGTATGCAGACGATATCCTGTTGTACATACAGAACCCAATACCATCCCTACCGGAGGTGTTCAATCTTGTATCTAAATTCTCAGCTATCTCAGTCTATTTAATAATTTGAACTAAAACCGCAGTCTTACCACTCATTGGGGAGGACAGCAATGCTGCAACCCAGAAACTCCACTTAACCATCACAACAGGCAATATTAGATACCTTGGTATTGATATCTCCCCCAATCTATCAAATTTGTTTACCCTTAACTTCACTCCATTGCTCAAATCCATTGAAGACCTCATTTGATGGAACAACCTACCCATCTCACTCCTTGGTCGGATAGCAGCAGTGAAAATGAATATACTTCCAAAAATAAACAACATATTTTCAATGACCCCAGTGCAACCAACAGTACATTGGTAGACTCAATAATCAACAACAATACTGTAGACTCAATAGTCAACAAATGTTATTGGAAATACAAGAAACCGAGAATTAAACTAGCAACACTACAGAAAAACAAAGTCTGTGGAGGCCTCGCAGTCCCAAACTTTAACCCAATTTAAATGCATTAGTTGAAATAACAAAGTCTCTACTCAAAATGTTGAGACAACAAGGTTACTTTGTTTAAGCGGAGGTACTCACCCATCCTACCTGACTCTGGATCCATGGATCAAGGTGGTGGCCCAGGTATATGGTCATATAGTCTACGATGTGGGGCACTATGTGGTTCATGTCCTTCTGCACGCAATCCACACAGAGGGCACCTCCAAACGCAAACAGGCCCACGATGCGTCCCCAGTTGATCCCGTGCTGAAACACCTCGTCCATCACGTTCTCAAAGCTGTTGTAGGCCGTGGCGGGAGTGATGTGGAGCTGGGACAACGTGTCGCTGAAGGCTTTCATATAGCGCAGCTCAAACTCCTCCGCCAACTCCCAAAGTGCCTTTTCACTGGTGCTCTATGGCCCCAGCTGAAGTGTTGGATAGTTCTGCTGAGACAATTTGTAGCTGATGAAAGAGACCACAATCTCTCTGTTGCTGTGCTCCATGCTGAAAACTGCCAAGCTGCTCGGGGGTCGACCTCTTTCTGCTGTTATGTTTGGTAAGTCAGTGAGGTAGCGCAATAATTTGTCAGTTGGAAACTGATGGCATCGTTCAAACGCTGAATCCCCATTGGAGGAGGGCTTTGACATCACAAAGAAATCACATGGGGCTGCTGGCCTACGGGTGCAGGGCCTATGTGGGGGATGATTCCCCTCATCAGTGGCCACTTTATTAGGTTTGTAGTACCGGGTACCTTTGTAGTACCAGGTAAGGGAAATTCAGGCATTGCAGCAACTCAATGGGGAAGTATAAAGTACAGAGTAACAAGTCCTAGACTGACAACCATCTCCCTCCTCTCCCTCATTCCCTGTGACCCATAGAAAACAAAGACCCTCAAACAAAGGCCCCTATACGCAATGTCCGCTCTCAGCACCCTACCCTGCTCCAAAACAAGAACCCCCTCTACCCTCACCCCCCTGTCCCCGAAAAGAATACCCACCCCTGAACTGTGAACCCCCCCCCACACTCCAGACCGACCACCACTCCTTGTCCCACGTCAATACCCATGTCCCTCTCATCCCTGAAATGAACGTCTTGCAGGAAACAAATTGTGCATCCCAAACTCCCAACAGAATCTATAGGCCCAAAAGAAAGACCAAGACAGTTCCTCAATCCCCATGCATTGACTGTGACAACCCCCAAACAATTTACTTAACACAGGTGATGAAAACCAAAATCGTGCCCTGAAAACCCTCCAACACAAAAATAATACCGCCATCTAAACACAGCAACAATCCCAACGTCAGTCATACAAACCCAACACCATGTCCTCCAGGCTCTCGTCCATGAGTTGACCCCAGGAATATGGCATGTTGTCGGGGGAGGCGGGGGAACCCCATGGCCCCCAGTGTCTGTCATTCTGAAAAGGGGAGGGGCATTCCTCCAAAGGGGGTGTCTCCCCCCTGACCTCTGCCGCCACTCCCACCCTTAGGGCCGCCCTCCCCACGACACCCCCTGCCACTTCCCTCATCTTATTGGGGGCCTCCTTGCCCAACTGGAGGTGGTCCCTCCTCTTTCTCTGGGTCACCGCCTGGGGGCCTGACACGGGGGAACCTGCTGGTGGTGATGCCTCTAGAGGGACTGTTGCAAGAGGAGGAAACGCCGCAGGAAGCCCTGCACAGATGGAGCCGCCATCGGCTGGGCCACCGCAGGGAGAACCTCCCCAAGTTCCACTGCAGAAGCAGCAGCTGCCAAAGGGGGTGCCACCGCAGTTGGCGCCGAGACCACCACTCCTGGCACAGCCAGCGCCAAATCCGGAGCCCCCTGAGGCTGGCACACCGGGACAGGTTCACCGGCACCGAAACTGCAGTCAGGTCAGCCGCAACCGCATGACCCCCCGCAGTCGTGGAAGGTGGAGGTGAAAGCTCTGCAGTCGGGTGGTCCGGCTCCCTCCATGGGCCGCCTATGCCTCTCAAAGCGGCCGCGTAGGTCCTGCTGCACCCCTTGGCGAGGTGTTCGGACGACCCGCAGATGTGGCAGGCCCTGGGCATCGGACACTCCCTTGCCTCATGCCCAAGGGCTTGACAAAACCTATACCTTTGATGGCCACATTCTCCCTCTACCCCTGCACCTACGGCAGAAGGCCGGCTCTCTCGAATAAAAAGGTAGCCCCTGTCCGCCCCAATGTTGAAAAACGCCGGGGGGTGGGCCAACCCCCCGACCCCCGCCACATCCTGCCCCAGGAGGACCTGATACTGCCGCTTACCTGTCCAGATGCGCCTCGGGGCCTTCGGTACCTCCATGTACCTCCCCAGGAACGCCGCCACAGCCTGATCCGACACATAGGGGTTGTATATGTGGACTGTTATCACTTGAAAGTTCAGCCTATCCAGGCTTTGCAGGTTGAAGAGGGAGACCGGCCTTGCTCCCACTAGCTGCCGGCTCTCCTCCAGGGCCCTGTCGCACACCTCCTGTCTCATGAAGGAAACGTTGAAGTTCCTCTCTGGGTTGTTTGTCTGCAGGCAGAGTAAGTCCTCCGCGTGAGTTTCAGCACTCCAAACAGGACGGCGCTCCCATATAGTTCGCTGGTCATCATGGGCTCCTATTCCTCCTTCCACTGATAGCATAGCGTAGCCCTCAGACCAGCCCTCGGGACTGACTGTGAAGATCCAGCCTGTGCCATGTTGCAGCTGTGATTTGTAGTTTCTCCAAAAAGGCGAAAAAAAGGCTCCCTTCCACCCGCCACTTGAGTCCCCAGGCAAGTTTCACGGATGATTTCTTAAAGTGTGAAACACCTTCATGATCATCGTGACTCCCCTCCCAGGTAAGTATCTTTAGTAAAAGGTGAAAGGCTTATTCGCACTGAAGAGAAACCAGAGAAATTAACTACATTAATGCCAATGATGGAAAAGGGTGTTGGTGCCTTTGCCTATCAGTACTGCTTTTTGGCTAGCTGCAGAGCGACTGACAGGTCTCACATTGACAAGCAGTCCACGCCACCCTTTAATCATCTATACCAAATCAGAACATTGAACGGGTGTCACTGATTATGTACATAAAGATTGAGGGAAAGTTTTCTCTGGGATTAAACCAGAAACACTGCCATGACAGTCTGCTCTGCATTTCCATGAAAAGCCTCAGAGGTGGGAACATGATTCAAGCATGTGCAAGGAAGGAACATCAACATACTGTTCTGCCTCCTCGTCCCTCGCGTGACAAGCAAGGATACTGGCCACTATACTAACGAGGATACCCAGGTTGCTGATTTGCAGAGCAGAGTTGAAAATATCTTTTGTCACAAGGAAAAGTAGCTGCAGACAGATGGTTACGGTAAGCCTAATTTATCTGGAGAAATTAAATAGGCCGATGTTTGTCCTAGGCCAGGGATCGGCAAATATTTTGGTTCAAGGGCCGGATGGAGTTCTGAAGAGTATTTTGTTCCGCCATGCTCAGTAAACAACCGATTCCTCATCATATTAATTAACTTTCTCAGATCTGTTTCAGCAGTAGTGAATCAGTCAACTACTTGTTGATGTTTATGACTGAGAACGTTTGCTCACAGATGTAGGTGGAAACAAACTGGACCGACCTGCTTTGGGCCAGTTGTCCTGTATTTGGAAGCTTTGCCTCGCTCAAAGAGGTGAGAGAGGAGAGAGAGAACTCAGGCAGAGTGGATGTCTCAAACTTGTCTTGACACGCAAACTTGACACAGCAATCACCCTGAAACAGCTAACGACACACGACGTGTGTTGCAACTTCAAAATGAAAACAGATTCCAATCAAATGAGGAAGAAGTTTTGAAGATGCACTTGAAGCTTGGAGATCCTTTCACAGTGACTTCAAACTTCCTGCAAATCTTTGCCAATCGTAGTCGGGAGGCTTTGAGCCTGCACGGGGAGTATTGCATTTGTATTGTATTTTCCTCTCAGCCAAAACTAAATGGGCAGTTATTCTAAAATGCAGGAAATTACGATCAAATGAGGAAGAAGCAGGAAAAATGTATTTGTCTTTTGGAGATATTTTCAGCGGAAACTGCCACTAAGAATTAAAAGATTTTCAGAGTTAGGATAACCTTACATATGGTAGTCTGCAGGACTTAAGCCGCAGAGGGACACGGCCACATATATAGTTTGTGAACGCAAATGCAAAGAAACCCCAGTCAAATGAAGAAAAACCACACACTTGAATTTTGGAGATATTTCCAGGAGAAACAATCGCAACAGACACAAACATCATGAAAGAAGAAACATCGCCGCCCATCGTAGTCGGCAGGATTTGAACCTGCGCGGGGTAACCCCAAAGGATTTCAAGTCCATCGCCTTAACCACTCGGCCACGACTACCTAGCAGGAAAAAAAAAAATGCAAGAAAATTCCGATGAATTGAATCCTCATGTTTTGAGCAGAAACTGGCACACGGAATTAAAATCGCTTCAGAGATAGGACAAACGTACAAAATGTAGTTGGAACGATTTGAACCAGCTTGGGGACAAACCATTGGATTTTCAGACCATCACTTCAACCATTCACTTTAAAATGAAAGGAATTTCACACTCTGCATTGTTCACTCGTATTCCTGTATCTGAATTACTGCGTGGAGGTGTGGGGTAACATGTACAAAAAAAGAGCCATAAGGGTAGTAAACAATGCAGGATATTGTGAAAATACTTACATGCTGTATTTTAGGTCACATGCTTTGAAGTTCATGGATCTGGTACACTTCATTACTGCACAAATAAAGCAAGAAATAATTTACTTCTTGGTAACATGCAAAAATGTTCTTTGATAGTTGGGGGGGGGGTTACATTAAATAAAAGCACTGTGTTCGTACCACTTTAAAGAGTACTGTATGTGTATATGAAATTGCGAGGGGCATTTGTGCAATGGTTTGGATATAGAACTCAAGCAACGTCCTCATATGAATCAATTCAAGAAGATTTACAATGAAATAAGTTTGAAGAGGTTGAGGGACGAGGAAGGGTTGGGAGGATCAAAGTTGAGGTGAGGTGTCTTGGAATGTGTGGCGTCCCAAGAAAGCCCCCATTGTATAATATAATTACTAACAGATGTTGCCAGGGGTCTCAAGAGAGAGAGCCCATTGCCAGGGGCCCCCGGTGATAAGGGAGGTTGAATATGAACTGTGACCCATGATTGGAATCAGATGGGCGACGTTGTCTCTTGACAAGCATAAAAAGACACTCCCTAGTTCCATTCGGCAGAGAACACATTGGCCGTCAGCTCTCTCCCAGACAATCCTTGGCAAGTCTGGTTTTTAGCTGTTCTTACTTGTAATAAATGTTATATTATAATCAAGTCAGTGTCAGCGAAGAGTCCTTCTTCATCAACACATAATCGACAACAAAGAAATACAAATTGGAGTCACAAACCAGGATCTGTTGGGCCTCACCTGCCACTGTCATCAGCTTCAGCTTCAGTTACCACTTTAAACACCTCAGAGTGGGTGTTCTTTCACAAATACGAGCTGCTGGGCGGTCAGAGAAGCGGTAGTGTTTTGTGCAGGCAGGCTGCACTGACAAGAGCAGATTATGCGGAGATGAGAGATGATGTGTTGATGTTTGAATTGAGTTTCTGTCTAAATTGGGGTTTATTAAATTGTAAAAGATGTAAATAAGGGAAATAAGAGAATAATAAACGAAGAAAAAGAGAAACAGAGAATAGAGACAAGAGAAATAAGAAATAGGTTAAAAGAGAATTAATTTGAAGTAAAAATTAATAGTAGGAAGGCAGAAATAGTAAAAAAAGTAACATAATAACCATGCAAGATTAATGAAGACAGGGCCCGTATCTTCTTAAACGGTAAAACATATGTACATTAGCTGCTGTGTGAAAATTAGCCGTAAGAAAATATAATATGGTCAAGTCGGTGTAAGATAAACAAAGAGGAAATAACCCTGGCCAGGGGGATTGGCTTAATGTGAAATAATATGAAATAAAATGAAAAAGATGAAAGTGAAAAAGAGTTAAATGTTAAAGGCTTAAAAGAGGAAATGAGATAAAAAATAAAGTTGGAGAAAAGTGGGGAAAAACAGAGCTGAATCAGCCTAGGAGAACCAACATTGAACATACATGATGAAGGAATCTGATTAAAAAGATAATTTGTTAAAAGTTTGGCCAAAGTAAAAATTTTAATGAAATTAGAAAAGTATAAATGAGTTGACGTTAAAACATGAAGTTAAGCGCTGTTTAAGTCTTTGGAGGATCAGATGTGCTGCTGCTCAGACATTGTTTTTTTGTTTGTGTGTGTGGTGTGTGTGTGTGTGTGTGTGTGTGTGTGTGTGTGTGTGTGTGTGTGTGTGTGTGTGTGTGTGTGTGTGTGTGTGTGTGTGTGTGTGTGTGTGTGTGTGTGTGAGTGTGTGCCGCGGTTAAAGATGTGTGAAGAGATTTGTGTATTGTTTGTGTATATGTATAAATGATATGTAGATTATGTGTTATTAAATAGGTATACATAGTTGGTGAGTGGTTTGAGTAATACATAAAGAAAGACATTTTTGCCTCTTTAGTGATAAAACATATATGAGCTTTTTTCAAGGATGTTTGTACAATTGATAAAACCTATGAGCCTTTCATGAAGGTCGTTTTGTACATTTGATAAAAAGTATGAGCCTTTCTACAGGATGTTTATACATTTGATACCAAAATGAGCCTGATGAGAAGGAGTAGAGCCAACCAGCAACAGTTTGCTTACACATGCATGTACACATTCAGAAAAAGAAAGAAAAATCTCCTGTTCTGATTTTGTAAGTAGGATTTATGGATTGTTTGATTAGTGTGTGGGTTCTTTTTTTGTCTGTTTCATGTTTGTTGTGTGTGTGTGTGTGTGAATGTGCTTGCTGTGAATTTTGTCTGGTTAAAAGAACAGATAGTCTTGTTGAAGTAGAAGGAGAAGCTTGTTTTGGCTGCCAGAAGATAGGTTTGTGTTTCGGCTGCTGAGTAAGAGAAAACAGCTTTGATTGTTGTCTCTGTGTGTGGCCTGAGGGAGGTAAAGCAGGATGTTCACTCGCTGACGTACAGTCCAGACTGGAAGCTGTACCTAAATTTAAGAGGTGGAGCAAGGGGTGGTGCTTCATACAGTGTGGAGATTAGTTAACTCCTCCTGACAAGAGGGGCTGTGAAGAAGCCCCGTCCTCTCTTTTCTTCTCAGTATGATAGTAGAAAAAATAAAAATTTAATAAAATAAAATAGATAAATAGAATTAAAATAATTAATTGAAGGTGATATCAGATTTACTAATATACTCTATAGATTTAAATGCATTGTATGAATAAAAGTAAATATCGCTTTATTTCAAATGCATGAGAAATAAGAAAGCTGTTAATGGATGTCTCACTGAATTATATTACAGTGTATAAGAATTTAGAGTGAGCCTAAGATGCTGAACTCTTGTGTTTTTCTTTTTTCTTTCTTCCTCTCTTTTACTATGCTGAGTGAAAGCTGGAGGAAAGACAGCGAAGATGGAATGAGTCTGTAATGGACCATCCAAGGGGCAGATGACAAGACATCTGGCAGTTCTTCACAGACACTGGAAGCTTGCGGATGATAGCGTATAGAAATTCTGAATCCAGTGAATCAGGCCAGTGCGGTTTTATCCACAAACTCTTTCAATAGACACCTGCATTTACCTACACAGTATGTGTATACATTTAGTTATAACCGACATAATTGATACATGTTTAGCTTGTTTTCGCATATAGGCTTACAGTAGTTCTTTTTCATATATTACATTTGCAATTATTTGGTGGGAGACTTGGCAACGCACTGACAAATTAAGGCATTTGCCTTATTAATGGAGTATTATTGATTTGATTGATCGCTTGTGGAAAAGCTGATTTGATTTAAATACTGTTGAGTGCTATGAATATTGGTTTCATTATCTGAGTATGGTTTACCTTGATTGAGGCTGTTTTGAGATTGAACACTGATGTAATTTTTATAATTTAAGATAAATGTGTGTGATCAGATGCATCAGATGATGAACAAGTGAATTGGCTTTCATAAGTGGGAAGCTATTGGTCTCCTTTGGGGTTGGTCAGTTCAGTTGTTTTTTGTTGAGTGTGATTACATGGTGCATTTTTAATAATTTTAAATTACTTGATTCGATTTACAATAAAAGAAAATAAGAGGGTCATTATGATGTCAGGAATGGATACTAAAATTACAAAAGCAATCACTCCTGTTGATGTAGTGCGAAAGAATAATCCCCTTATTAAAGATATTGCAAAAATATTAGGAAAATGGAGCAAGCGTTGGCCTGACATTGAACAACCGTTTTCAGCTGGAGAACCTCTTAATCAGGATGTGATTAAAACAATGCAGGTGCTTGTGTCCTGATATAATTCAAATGCACATATATACACACGTACTTCCTGTATCCAGCAGGACAGGTGAGCTCGACTACAGGCTGCGTCCTGCTATTCACTCTCTCCCTCTCCTCTCTTTGCATTGAGGTTTCCACGGCGGGTAACGTACCGACACACTCACACTGCACCTACACTCGCTCCATGCAATGAAGACCCGCTTGACACTGATAAACTGCCTGCTTTGCTACGTCAGAAAATTGCATCATTAGAACACTTCCCCTCCGACCCGGTGAGCACATATGCCATCTGTGACTCCTCAGAACTTACATCGTGCAGAAACAAAAAATACTGTCTGGTCATGGTTGACATGTTTTCCAAATGCGTGGAAGCTTTCCCCGCCAAACATGCCACGGCGTCAACAGTGGCATAAGCCTTACTGACAGATATAATCCCGGAAAAACTGTCATCCGACAATGGCAGGCATTTTGTAAACAACGTCCTCACACAGTTGTCGACTCATTTCCAATTTGATTTAAAAACACACTGCAGCTACCACCCAAAATCGGGGGGTGCTGTAGAATGCGAAAACGGGTCGCTGAAAAACAAACTGGCTAAATGCTGCAGCGAAACAAACCTCAACTGGGTAGACGCGCTGCCCATTGTGCTGATGTATATGAGAATGCGAGTGCGCCCGCGAAATAATCTTTCCCCTTTCGAGGTGCTTTTTGCAGCCCCTCCCAATGTGGGACTGGGACCTCCAGGCCCGCCAATGGACACCAACCTCTGCGAAGACACGCTGGTAAGATATTGCATTTCCTTAACCAAGTCTCTTTCTGAAATCAGACAACAGGTAGGCTCTGCCTTGCCCCAAGGCGCCACTGGGCCCCTGCACAACATTCAACCGGACGACTTTGTGCTGATAAAGAATCACCGCCGGAAGTCCTGGAAAAACAAGCACTGGCTGGGCCCTTACCAGGTCTTCCTGACCATCCACACGGCGATAAAAGTTCAGGAAAGGGCAACGTGGATACACGCCAGTCACTGCAAGACCATCAGCCTCCAACTACAGCCCGGAAACACCCAGCAAGGAGGGTCACACACAACCCCTCCCATCCCCTTATAAACACTGTTACGAACACTATTAGTTGCAAGGTGATGCTTGCTGGCAACCGTCCACCTTAGGTCATAGACGAACGCACCCATAGGTCATAGACGAACGACACTGACCACCACACACCACACTACATCAAGGCAGCAGAAGCAGACGACACCATGGAGCGCCATCCACCCTGGCACCTGTTCCAACTCCCCGGCCTCTGCAGCGTGCGCGGCCCTGGGCGGGACAACAATATATATATGTTAAACGTGGTTTCTCACCCTGGAAATGTTCCCCGTCCAGGCAATTGGAGCTCCTGTACAAACTGGGCCCAGGCTGTGTGGAATACAGATCATATCCCCTGGGGTAATACCTTACCCCAAGACCAGTCTGACCTGACCAACCGACAAAAGCTCCAAAAGCTCTTTAATCTTAACGCTACGGTCATGATTAGCCTGTCCAGACCCCAGGTAAACGACTCCGGTTTCTTCGTCATATGCGCCTACGTTTCAGGCACCGATCCGTGCGGCTCTTTTTGGTTGGAAGTTCGTCTTCCTCATCGCCGTATTCCTCCTCCCCTGACACCACCACCTTTAAATCTGTCCATTATGTGAATCTCGGCCTTATGGAGTATGTTCCACCCGTGTCCCCAGATAACAAAGACCTAGGAATGAACCTCTGGTGGCGCCTACTGCGCTCCTGGACTGAGGCGGCAGAAGTTAATAACTCCTGCACCCTTTTTCTCCATACAGCGACGGGAGCCCTCCCCGTCCGCCCCGTTCCCCTCACCTCTGATGAATGGTATTGCACCCTCCTTTCACTCACCGATCCCGTAGCGGGCCTAAATAGGTGGTGGCTCGCTAGGCCTAATCTACCTTCCCCATGTTTCCTGTACTCTAATCAGGCGTTACGTGCCCATTATGGCACCACCTTCCACTCCCGAGCTGGCGCGCTCCTTGAGCCGGTTGCTACCACCGACGGCCACCATAGTGCCAGACGAGAACTCATGTCAGGCAGCGCAGAATACTTATCCGGAGTCCTCCCTTAGTGGGGTGCAGTCAATAACGCTCACAACATGCGTTTAGAGAACCTCACCGCACTTGTCACTGACGGCTTCTCCGCTCTCACTCCCTTCATGACAGCCTTCCGTAATATGTTTCTACAACACCAAGCCGCCCTCAACATCATCCTAGCTTCCAGTGGCGGCATCTGTCATGTTATCGGCGATTGGTGCTGCACCTACATTCCAGATGCAGCCGCAATATCTCCCATACGATTACACAGCTTAACTCCCTTCTCACAGATATGAAGGCTGACAACGTCCCTCCCCCCTCGGGATGGGACAGGTGGTCCTGGCTCACAGATGGCGGCTGGTGCCTGTGGCTCCTTCGTGCCGGCGCCATTGTCGTGGTCGGCTTGCGCCTCCTTTTGGTTTTATCGTGGTGCATTGTTCCCCACGCTCGTTCGGCCGTCACTAAACTTGTTTCTTCCGCTTTCGTCCCTTACCCTGCCATTCCTCAGATGGACGCCCCCTCCCTCGACGATCCCTTTCCCCTATCCCTCCCAGACTTCAACTCAG
This sequence comes from Zeus faber, assembly GCF_960531495.2. Taxonomy (NCBI): domain Eukaryota; kingdom Metazoa; phylum Chordata; class Actinopteri; order Zeiformes; family Zeidae; genus Zeus; species Zeus faber. The sequence continues at coordinate 71,570 of NW_028293179.1, read as the reverse complement.
ACGACGACTTTTCCACAGTTTGCTAGGGACCTCCGTCCCTCTTCCCTTTATGATGGTTTCTCTTAAACCTTGGGGTGTGAGTCCCTGGATGTTCTCGGGTTTGCAAACGGAGGTCTTCTATATATCTGTCCATTATCTGCTTATTTTTGAATGCTAATACTTTGCTGTTTTCCTCTAATTTTTTGAATGTGTTAATACTTTGCTGTTTTGGCATATTTTGAGTGTGTCCATATTTTGCTGTTTTTGAGACGATTTTATTTTGTACTGATGTTTAAATATAAACAAAAGGAGGGATATGTATAGGCAAAATCCTCCTTTTCTGCTTCTACAATAACATGTTTGACAAACACTATCTGAACAGCATACACTCAAGGCAAGGACGCGTTATTCCCACAACAAGGAAAACCTGCGACCCACTAGCAGACTAAAACAACACACTAAAACACATAGTCGAATAAAGATCCTTACAAGGACTTCATGGTCATCAACAGACGGGGCAGTGCATCACCCCACCCCAGCGCTCTCACACATCTCACCACATATATACACATGTACTTCCTGTATCCGGCAGGACCGGTGAGCTCGACTACAGGCTGTGTCCTGCCATTCGCTCTCCCCCTCTCCTCTCATTGCAAAGACTAACTCTGTTCCTCCAAAATAAATATACACGCAACAAAGAATTTGTTCACGATCCTTTATTACAGAAATTACCACAACAGGTTTGTAATGTTCAAACAAAAACAGTAACATTTCTCTTGTGAAATACAAGGATTGCCCAATATAACTATAATTGGGTTAAAGGAAATTAAGAGTATTTTATTGCTGTTTGAGAATGATCTCTCCTTGTCAGAGCACAGGTTTGGTGTAGTAATAGAAATTAAGTGGAATTTGTATGAGACACAAGCATTTTCGATCTTCTGAACTTGTAATTTGAGAAACGTGTATTGCAGGTTTGAAGCAGCAGTTGTATGTTAACTTAAAAACAGCACTGTCAACCTTGGCAGTAGTGGGATTTGAACCCACGCCCCTGAAGAGACTGGAGCCTAAATCCAGCGCCTTAGACCACTCGGCCACACGACCACAAATTGGCAGTTTTGGAGGTTAAAATAAGCAAGATTAACTGTCACTGGAGAGCAGAGCTCAAGATAACATGCATAATTATATATCCTTCATACCAATCTAATTAGGCTTTAAAAATCTTTCTTGGCTCAGTTGGAACTTACATGTACACATTTAAGGCTTCCACTGCTCGTTCGTCCAGCAGAATGATTCTTGCTTTGGGTGCAAGAGGTCCCGGGTCCCAATCCGGATGAGCGCGGATGAACAGCGCCAGCAGCAATGACAACACCAGCGGTGACAATACCAGCAGCAGACAACAAAATCAGCAGCAACAGTAGCAGCAAGAGCGCACAAGCGAAGACGTCGCCGGGACCTGAAGTGGTAGCTCCCACCAGAACCAGAAATCTTCTCATCTGTTTTGAGTCAACAATGTGTACCATCTCATCTCAACGAAGTAAAGCGCAGCAAAGACGTCACCAGAACCGTAAATGGTAGCCCTCACCGGAAACGGAAATTTCAGCTGTGTCCACCATCTCATTTTAATCCAGTCACGGTCGTTTAATTAGCGTCCCTAAGTTACGGGTCAATTTTTCAATCAGACATCGGGAGGGAGATCCTTTTGACTCTCTCTCTCCGAAAACACACCCTTCCAATTATCCTCTCACTGAAATATAACAACAGAAACAACTACAGCAACAGAAATAGCAGCAGCAGGGACTTCCCCTTTTTTTGTTGTGGATGGATTGCCCCTTATTTGAATGCTTCGCTGTCAGGATGGCCGAGCAGTCTAAGGCGCTGCGTTCAGGTCACAATCTCCAATGAATGCGTGGGTTAAGTTCCACTTCTGACAATCTGTTTAAGTAGATGTTATCCCAAATGCTTTTCACCAGCATTTTCACGACAGTGGCTTTTACAACCAAGCAGTCATGCAGTTAAATTTGACCTTGCTGGCTCCCTGTTGTAACTGTAGTAACTATAGCTGGAAATGAAGAAACACAAATTGGAAAGAAGGCCAAAAAGAGAGGATTTCCATCACCTGTATTACTTTAGTGTTACACGTCATTACATGTCACAAAGTTGAATAACTCTGCTTTTTAGCTGTGCACAGTATTTAGAACACCACTAGATTGGCCTGGAATAGAACCCAAGCCTCTGGCGGGGCAGGTGGGAGTTCTTCCACTGAACCAGCAATGCTCATGGCTGGCTAGTTTTTGGCCTCCCAAGCTGTGGAATAACTTTTACTATCGCTAACCCTAACCTAACCATAACCCTAACCCAGTTCTTTTTGGGTATTGTCTTGGCTGTCCTGGAAGTATTGGCCGTTGTAGCAAGGGCAAAAAATCAAGAAAGACAAATTTGAAAGAAGGCCAAATGCTCGAGCATTTATGCAACAGCAGCATAATCCCCCAAGCATCCAGACATTTGACCTCACTAGCTCCAGGTAACAACTACCCCATCTTACCTCAGTGTCAGCTGTCATAAGGTTGCATGACCTCATTTTTTGCTTGGCACAGTCTCCAACAGACCACTGCATTGGCTGGGAATCAAACCCGCTCATGTGTGACTGATTTTTGCTCCCCGAAAGCTGCAGTTAATGGCTAACCCTAACCATAACCCTGATGAAAAGGTTTGGATACAGTCCTGATACCCAAATACATTTCTGAAAAACTGAACTGAAGCTTTCAGATGCAATCGAGCTGCGACAATTATTTGTTTAAAAATCAGAGACAATCCAACTCTGGAAATACAGCCTCTCTTTCAAATCAGACTGAAAATCTCAATTGTTACATTCACAAAAATGGTGTCAAAAACCTTAAAGTCAGAACTTCAGAGCCTTTTTCTTGAGCAAATAATGGACAGAAAATCTGTTTTATCTCTACCCTCCACATGAATAACCGAGTAGGTAATATGGCAATGGAGAGCTGCTGAAGACATGCGCCGGCCTGTGCATTGCCTTTTTTGCATCCTATTTCAACTGTCCAGTCGTCAGACGAAGCGGAGGACATGATTGAGATAAATTTTACTAACCTTAACCTCACCATAACCCGAACCCAGTGCTTTAGGGATTTTGTCTGATCCACTTATCAAAGCTGCACTCTTTTTGTACATTATGCATTTTTTGGTTGTAGTATACACAAATCAAAAGTGAATTTCAAGAAGACGTCATGAACAAGTGGACATTTACTTTTTTGGATCTAGGATGTCCTGGAAGTATTGGCAGTCACAGCATGGGCAAAAAATCAAGAAAGACAAAATTGAAAGAAGGCCAAACCCTTCCGGGATTTTTACGGGTCTGTGTTCGGATGGCATTCCCAGATGGAGGCGTGGGTAAAAATCCAGATTCTGACAAGCTCTTTCTGTAGATGTTATCCTAAATGCCTACTTTGCTCGAGCATTTATGCAACAGCAGCATAATCGCCCAAGCATTCAGAGACTTGACTTGGACCTCACTAGCTCCATGTAGCAACTACCTCATCTTACCTCAGTGTCAAAAGTGAATGCAAGAAGACGTCATGAACAAAGAGACATTTACCTTTTGGGATCTTGGCTGTCCTGGAAGTATTGGCCGTTGCAGCAAGGGCAAAAAATCAAGAAAGACAAATTTGAAAGAAGCCCAAACCCTTCGGGGATTTCTACATTTTCTTAGTTCTTTGTCCAGACAATGACAATGTGAAGTGTTGAATGTGAATTCCCCCTGTTACTTTTGTGGATGGATTCTGCATCTGAAGAAGGTCATTGTGAAACAGGACGGAATTGTTCATTTTACAGTAACAGTGAGCCTGTCACAATATACTTGATTGAATCAATGCCATCTCATGGGAAAAAAGCTATACTAGCTTGGATCAAGATAATGAACCACTGACAGCTGACTCACATGAGATTTTGCCTTCAACCAACCAAATTAAGTTTGCCGTTTAGGATTTTGAGGCGTCTTCAGCCATTCTTGGCTCATTGTTCTAGTGGCATGATTCTCGCTTTGGGTGCGAGAGGTTCCGGGTTCAACTCCCGGATTAGCCCAGGAGACAAGTTCAAGCTATGTGTTTGATATTAATGTTCATTTGTCTAAAATCCTTGTTCAAATCTTGGTGGACCCTGCTTCAGTTTAGTTCTTCCCTTTATACTCTGAAAGTCTTCTGACACGTGTCAGATCACACATTCTAAGTATCATCAACAACACCTTGTTTCTGTGTATTACAGAAACTGGGCTCTTATTTGAATGCAAGAAATCCCTTCTTGATGAAAGCATTTGAAATCGATTAGCAATTAAAGAAAACTTGCTTTGGCACAAGCTGTATGCTATTCCTTTTAGAACCGGCCTGAGTTAATTTTCCCTCCCTGATTTCTTTCATTCTAACTTGCATCCGAAGTACGTAATTGTGAAACAGGTCGGAATTGTTCGTTTTACAGTGACTTTGAGACTGTCACAATAAACTTGGTTGAATCAATGCATCTCATCTCCGTTTGCACTCCGAAAGTCTTCTGACACATCTCTCTATGAATTCGGGTCACACACTCTAATTTGAATGCAAGAAATCCATTCTTGCGCAGAGCTTGATGAAAGCATTTGAAATCGATAGGCAATCAAAGAAAACTTGCCTATAAAAATGCCAAGGGCACAAAGCTGTATGCTATGTATGAGACCCCCTTCACTCTGGAGGAGCTTGAGGGTGCCATCTGAAGGATGGGAAAGCGAAAGGTCCCGGGTATCGACGGTCTGCCAGCTGAGTTTTACCTCAAGTTTTGGGGGTTGCTTGGTCCGGGGGTGCTGGAGGTGCTGACTGAGGTCCTCCGCGCAGGGGCTCTTGGATTGTTGATGGCTATGGGGGTGATTTCCCTTCTTTTCAAGAAAGGAGACGTCTCTGACATTAATAACTGATGGCCATTGACCATGCTGTCTGCTGACGACAAGCTTCTGGCTAAGGTCCTCGCTGACCGTCCGCGCACAGTCCTCCCGGATGTGGCCCATGTCGAGCAAACATGCGGAGTGGATAGGCGCTCTGTGAGGTGGAACCTCCAGCTCATCAGAGACGCTGGGTGGAAGATAGAGGTCAACCCCTGATGGTGGTATGGTGGTATCTTGTCGAATCTTGCCACTGGAGGTGCACAAGCCAGTATATCATCAGTGCCGGTCCCAAGCCCGGATGAATAGAGAGGGTTGTGTCAGGAAGGGCATCCGGCGTAAAAACCATGCCAAATCAAACATGAAGACAACAAATCTGATTTCCATACCGGATTGGTCGTGGTCTGGGTTAACAACGACCCACACGGGTGCCGTCAGCCAACAGGGTGCCAATGGAAATTGTGCTACTGTCGGCCAAAGAAGAAGAAGAGGGGGAAGTGTGTCCGGAGAGAGCAGGGGCGGAAGAAGGGTAGGAGAGTAGGGTTGAGAGTAGGAACTTTGAACGTTGGCAATATAAAGAGTAAAGAGAGAGAGCTGGCTGACATGATGGAGAGAAGGAAGGTAGATGTACTATGTGTACAAGAGACCAGGTGGAAGGGGAGTAAGAATAGGAGTATCGGAGCCTGGTACAAACTGTTCTACCGTGGAGTGGAGGGCAGGAGAAATGGGGTAGGGATAGTCTGAAAGGAAAAATATGTCAAGAATGTTTTGGGGTAAAGAGAGTGTCGGACAGAGTGATGAGCATGAAGCTGGGGTGAATTGATGGGGTGATAATGAATGTGGTCAGTGCATATACTCCCCAAGTTGGGTGTGAGATGGAAGAGAAAGAAAAATTCTTTAGTGAGTTGGATGTAGTGGTGGAGAGCGTCCCATGGGAGAGAGAGTGGTCGTTGGAGCAGATCTCAATGGGCATGTTGGCAAAGGGATCAGAGACATAGATGACAAGAAGGTGATGGTGAGGGATGGTGTCAAGGAGAGGAATGTGGAAGGACATATGGTGATGGAGTTCGCCAAAAGGATTGCATTGGCTGTTGTGAATACGTATTTCAAGAAGAGGGAGGAACACAGCGTGACATACAAGACTGGAGGAAGGTGCACACGGTGGACTACATCTTATGCAGGAGGTGCTGAAAGATTAGCGACTGCAAAGTGGTGGTAGGTGAGTGTGTTGCTAGGCAACATCGGATGGTGGCCTGGAGGAGTACTCTGGAGGCCAAGAGGAAGAAGAGAGTGAAAGAAGAGCCAAAGATAAAATGGTGGATGTTGAAAAAGGAGGAGTGCTGCATGAATTTTAGGGAAGAGGTAAGGCAGCTAAAAGGTGGGAATGAACGGTTACCAGATGACTGGGAAACAACTGCAGAAGTGGTGAGGGAGACGGCATTTGGGTGTACTTGGTGTATCATGCAGGAAGAGAAAGGAAGACAAGGCCTCTTGGTGGTGGAATGAGTATGTACAGGAGAGCATAGAGCAGAAGAGGTTGGTAAAGAAGAAATGGGATAGTCAGAAAGATGAGTAGACAGGAGTACAAGCTGATGCGGTGCAAGGCGAAGAGATAAGTGTCTAAGGCAACGGAAAAGGCATATGACATGTTGTATGATAGGTTGGACAGTAAGGAAGGAGAAACGGACTTGTACCGATTGGCAAGACAAAGGGACCAAGCTGGGAAGTATGTGCAGAAGGTTAGGGTGATGAAGGATAATGATGGGAATGTGCTGACTAGTGAGGAGAGTGTGTTGAGAAGGTGGAAGGAGTACTTTGAGGAGTTGATGAATGAAGAAAACGAGAGGGACAGAAGAGTGGATGATGTGGGGATAGTGGATCAAGAAGTGCAGCAAATTAGCAAGGATGATGTGAGAACAGCATTAATGAAGATGAAGAGTGGAACGGAAGTTGGCCCAGATTACATACCTGGGGAAGCATGGAAATGTTTCGGTGAGATGGCAGTGGCATTCCTAACGAGGCTGTTTAACACCATCCGGGAAAGGGGGAGGATGCCGGAGGAGTGGAGAAGAAGTGTACTGGTACCCATCTCTAAGAATAAGGGAGAGAGTACAGAGCTGTAGTAACTACAGGGGAATAAAGTTAATCAGCCACAGCATGAACCTATGGGAAAGGGTAGTGGAGGCTAGGTTAAGAGGAGGGGTGTGGATCAGCAAGCATCAGTATGGTTTCATGCCAGAAAAGAGTACTAAAGATGCAATGTTTGCTTTAAGAATGCTGATGGAAAAGTACAGGGAAGGCCAGAGGGAGTCACACTGCGTCTTCGTGGATTTATTGAAAGCATACGATAGGGTGCCGAGAGAGGAAGTGTGGCATTGCGTGATGAAGTCAGGGTGACAGATAAGTACGTAAGAGTGGAACAGGATATGTATGAGGGCAGTCAGACAGTAGTAAGGTGTGCAGTAGGCCTGACGAAGGCATTCAAAGTGGAGGTGGGATTGCTTCAAGGATCAGCTCTGAGCCCTTTCTTGTTTGCAGTGGTGATGGGCAGGTTAACAGATGAAATCAGGCAGGAGTCTCCGTGGAATATGATGTTCGCGGATGACATTGTGATCTATAGTGAGAGTAGGGAGCAGGTTGAGGATAGCCTGGATGTCAGCAGGACTAAGACAGAATACATGTGTCGGAAAGGGAGGGAGGGCCGTGAAAAGCTGAGAATAGAGGAGTGGAGGTGGAGAAGGCGGATGAGTTCAATACTTGGGGTGGACCATTCAAGGCAGCGGAGAGTCGGGAGAGAGGTGAAGAAGAGAGTACAGGCAGGGTGGAGTGGGTGGAGAAGAGTGTCTGAAGTGATCTGTGACAAAAGGGTTCCAGCAAGAGAGAAGGGGAAGGTCTACAGGGCAGTAGTGAGACCAGCTATGTTGTATGGTTTAGAGGTGTTGGCGGTGACAAAAAGGCAGGTGGCTGAACTGGAGGTGGCAGAGTTGAGGATGTTGAGATTTTTATTGGTAGTAACAAGGACGGACAGGATTAAGAATGAGTACATAAGAGGGACAGCGCAGGTTGGACAGTTTGGTGGAAAACGAAGAGATTCCAGATTGAGATGGTTTGGCCACGTGTGAAGGAGAGATGAGAGTTACATTGGGAGAAGGATGGTGAGGATGGAGCTGCCAGGCAAGAGGAAAAGAGGAAGGCCAAAGATAAGGTTTATTGATGTGGTGAGGGAGGACATGCAGGCGGTTGGTGTAAGGCAGGAAGATGATACGTTGTGGTTACCCCTAACGGGAGAAGCCGAAAGAAAAAGAAGAGTCAATTATCTTGTTGCAGCTTCTTCCTTGTTTGTTCAAAATGTCCTTGCATTTTACAACAACAAACAATGTACTTGTGGCCGAGTGTTAATGCTGATGGGCTGGATTTATGGCCATGGATTTAGGGCCTCCATTTATGAGAATGTTATTCCAGCATGAGTAAAAGAAGGTACTATACATGAATGTACTCTTTTGCCAGCCTGTCGGGAAATTGAACACTGGTCTCCAGCGTGACAAACATGGATACTGGCCACTATACTAACGAGTATGCACAAGCAGTTCCTTCGCAGAGCAGAGTTGAAAAGGGCTTATGTTGCAAGGAAAAAAGAACTCCAGACAGATGGTTAAGGAGCTGTTCTCTCGCTTTGTCAGCTCATTTTAGTCCGGTATAATTTTTGCCATAGAAATCCTCAGCATAGCACGCATGTTTTCCTAGTAGATGTAGGTGGATCCACACGGGACCAACCTACTTTGGGCCAGTTGTCTTGTGTTTGGATACTTTGCCTCACTCAAAGAGGTGTATAAATCAGGCAGCGTGGATGTCTCAAACTTATCTCTGACCGTAGAGTCGCAGAAATGGAGATACTTTATATTTCCTAACGTTTTGACACAGCAATCGCTACTGGAAACAACTAATGTCATGGGCAAACTACATGACTTTTAAAGTTGTCAGATGGCTGTAGTGTTTACACTTCACAACTTACTGTATGTATTCAGTAATCTTGCACTCTTGTGGTTCGCAAACTTGACTGTTTGGCAACAGGGGGTCACACATTAGAAGATCTTTCACTAGGAGGAATCCCTGTCAGGTCTCCAAACTACGTTTTGTCACGAAACACACACAAGAAGTGACACCGGAAATGACGCGATACCTTGCGCTGGACTGGTTTATTTATTTTTTATTATATTCTTGATTCCCGTAAAAAAATGAATAAAAGCAGAATTTAAATACAAAATATATTGAAAACCTAGAGAAGAAAAGTGAAATGGCTATGTTGTGTTTGTGGCAGCAGCTCCGCTGAACTCCAATTTCTCAGTCTCTCCTTCTCGACTCCTCTATCCGCCTCACTCCATGTCTGTTCTCATTGGATCACTCCCCACTCGATTCCAACACGACCTGATATTAAAACTGCTTGATATCTTGCCGGCGTCTGCGAGCAATCGGCCAACGCTGGGCGAGCAGTCAGATCGCATTGTGAGCAGTCCATACCACACGCCCGTCACTCACAGCAGAATGCTAGGATTTTACTCCAATCTGTAGCTTTGCTTGGCGATCTCGAAAAACCTTTCAGCGAGTGGAAAATTAGGCCAGAATAACATAGTCTGAACTCAGGCCTAAAGACACGCTGGAAAGCGTATTGGTACCAGCAGGGGGCATCTGCCTCTCCTCCTGCTGCCTCGTGGCCCATTATACAGACAATGGTTGGAAAATGGCTGGAGAAACTGGTAATTCTGAGAAAAACAATACTTATTTTGTGAAAGTGACCTAAAAATTCAAAAAATAGATCCTAGAAAAATTTTACCAAATTGTACTTTATTTTTATGGCACCCCATAATATATTGCCAATCAAGCATTAATATAAACCATAAACTATTTAAAATTCTCAAAAAAATAAAAACAACTATTTTCAATATAAATAGTGAAAATAAATGATTTGAGGTCATTTGATGAAGAAGAAAACGTTTTATTTACTTTTAATTCACTAAAAACACTTTTTTGCCCCTTGCTTTCCTGTGGGTGATGGACATAGACAGACATAGAAAGAGAGAGAAAATTAGACACTTCTGACAATGAACCAGAAACAACATTTTTGGAGGAATTATTCTGGTTTTTGCACATAGACGTGGCAACCCTAGTGGAGTCTTCTTGTCAGAAGTGTCTCTTTTTCTCTCTCTCTCTATGTCTTTGTCTATGTCGATCGCCCACAGGAAAGCGAGGGGCAGAATAGCTTGAAGTGTGTTCAAAATCAGCCAAAAACTGGTTGAAATGTTTCCAACCGAACCCAAATGTTCATTCTCAATATTTATATTAAAACTTGCTTATGTTTCAAATTTTTTGATTGAATAACATTTTGAATTAGTCACTGTTTATTTATTAAACTAATAATATTGTAGTTTACCTTTCATGTGAGTGATACAGACTGTTATGAAAAAACAGCTGTATGATGACTCAGTGTAAAGAATACCGATTGTTTTTATTCTTTACAATTGTATTTTGATGTGTGATGGGTGGTTCATATATGTCAGAAGGTCTCCAGGTGCTTTTAACTGGCAGCATTCAAAAGCTCATTTGGGAATCAAACCTTCAAATGTACAAACCAGAGACGCTCACCCAGAGACTCACCTCTTCAAGCCACTGAGTCTTAACAATACGACGTCTCCTTCGATCAAATGAAATCCTGCAGTGACTTGGATGGAAAACTTGGACTGGAACCTGTGACGGCAGCGTCTGAACCTGTCACACCACAGCGTCCTCCTGGTTCCAGCGGCTCTGACATCATCTTCACTGGTTTGTCTTGACATGAGGCTACGATTAAAGATGACATCACCATCTGCAGGCTGACACTCTGCTCCTCTACTTCACACCACTCGAGGAAGACTGGAACAACAAGAATTTGGGCTGGATGTGGAAAATTTGGATTTAAAACCATAATTGAGATCTTTTTTCACGGAGCTAAACCTTGTGCTGTTGTCATGAAACTTTGGTGAAATCTGGTTGAGTTTCTCCATAAAACACAAGCTACATGGAGACACAGGAGCTCCAAGAAATATTTTGCCACAAGAGGTTCCAGCGGTCCCCATCAAAATGATGACTAGTTAAAATGATTCCTCTGGATCTCAAAGACTAAATCTGATCAAAAGGGGTCTGTGGCAAATGCATTGTAGCTATTTATAAAATATATTGTTTTGTAATATTATGAACTTGGATTCGCAAACGTTTACTAACAACAATAAATTGTTTGTTCTACTCCTAGAAGCAGTAGTGCATCGTTCCAAGTGGATCTGGGCCTTCTGCAGAACGACACAAACCAGAACTTCACTCAAATAGGCCCTGGTCCATTTTAAATTAAATACTCCACACACAAATTCATTATTTTATAAATTCATCCTCCTCACCCTCCTACCATTTTGCAGTTCCATTTCAAAAACCATTACTGTCCTAAAATAAATACTTGTCATTTCCTTTATGTAAGTTACATGTAGTTACACATCTCCGCCACTAGATGGATCATCATGGACTGGCCTCAGAGGCTTCAAGCTCTTGGGGGAAAAAACATCAAAGTTTGTCATCAAACTGAACTCATTAAGATAAAGTTTAGTATTACATTTTACTATAAATACACTATCGTTTTATAACGTCGTCTGATCACAATACTATAATATATTTGTTCATATATTGTATATTATGCTATTGTCAGAATACAAATATGATCAAAGTATCCAGAGTTTCTTGAGATTTGTTTGCATGTGTTGAGTGATTTATGTACACTTCACAATAGATGCATTTTAATTGTGTACAACATGTCCACATACCACATTGTATATTTATTATATTTATGTGAATTGATTTAGTATTCTATTATTTAATGTCAAAAATGGATGTAGATGACTTTCTGCAGCTTTATATTTATGCTTTGTTTTCTATGAATCGAAAAGCCAAGGAGCCTTCAGAGATTTGTAGGAATACATTCAAGAGGTTAATTCACCCGTTGGGTTTAGAGTATTTAGGAGGTTTTCCACATCTATACATGGTTTTCCCCCCAGTTCTCTGGTTTGATGGCATTTAATGTGATAAATATGAATAAATTGTAAAAAAAATAAATCATAATTATGTATTCATTAATGCCTGTAATACTTCCAATTATAAATAAATATGCAATAAATGATTCTGACCAAGACAAACAAGTTTGTAACTATACATCATTAATGTATAGAAGAACAAAAAACAAAATATAACATTTCTATTGAATATATGACCAAGTAAATCATCATCACGTGACCATTGTGTAATAGAAAAGCCTTTGCTGGACAGTGTGGGCCAACCCAATGAACATATGCAGAGATTTATAGGATTACATGTTGTTTTAACATAACCCATCGATTGACACAATAGTCCTCAGCTGCTGCTTTCATCAATATTGTCTTTTTTAAATTATACTAATGCGGCAGCTTTACCTTTGTAGTGACATGGTGGCTCAGTGGTTAAGACTGACTTCACACAGACGGTGGTCGCAGGTTAAATCTTTTTTTCCCCTTTTTCCCCTTTTTTTTCCTCAGGGTGCTTTGGTTTGACGACACTAAATGTTTCATAACAAATGAAATTTAATAGTTTATAATTCATATTCATGAATTAATTTAATTAATTTATCGATTCGTGATGCAAATGAGGCTCTGTGACTCCCTCAAATTGATTCGGTAGAATCTGCAAGTGACACTGGGCATGCTCCAGTTGCTTTCGAGGACTAGAACACAGAGACTGAGGTTTGAAAATAAGAATCCGTAAATTTACTTTTATCTGATTATTAAAAAGACTTATATTGTGCCGAATGCAGTGAATGGTTATAATATGAGAGCAATTTGAATAACATGCTCCTTTTTGATTGAAAAAGAGAATGAGAAACAAGATTTAGTATTCAAGAGGTAAGATGGGACATTATAAAAGTTCAATTTTTTTTTAATGTAATACTTCTTCACTACAAAAATGACTTGTCCTTTATACTAGTACGGGGATCATGTCGCCCACCTGGTCACAATGCATAGGTCACAGTTCAGCATTTGTCCGACGTAAATCCACACATTTCCTCCTCTGGCCAGGCTGGAGGCATCAACACATTTCTCTCCCCTAGGGCCTCTGAATAGACACGTTATTTTCGTTCTCCGTATGACATGGAAGCAATAAATTAAAAGCAACATACGTTAGTAATTATACCATACAATCACTATACAATGGGCTCTGTTGAGAACCCAGGGCCCTCATTCATGCACCTCATAATCCCCCCTCGAGACAATACAAAGTCTCAACAGAGAGAAGAGTAATTGAACTTATGATGTTAATTGGCTTAATATAAATCACTTAATAACAAACAAAATTGATTATAAAATACCCTTCTGACCATGCTTAGTTGTAGCATTACAGTAAATTTGTGGAGTGTGAGAGCGAAAAACCCATCAGGCAGCTTCCTTTCTTAGTGCATCCAGCAAACAATCAAGACAGGAAAATTCTCTCACGGTCCCTCTGCCTCAGGCAACCACCTAAGGTACTCCAAATCAATTAACAGAAAAAGCCGAAGGGTTTAGAAAAAAGTATAGGATGTTACATATTAGTGCGTACATTTAGAACCTCAGAAAAAAATCTAAAATTTGTCCAAAGTCAGGCTGGTCGACCCATCGGACCTTCCAGTGGACCTTTACCTGCCTATCACCAATGTCCATAAAAAACAAGCAAAAAAGGAAATACATGAGGTCCCAATGTATTAAATTCATCCTATTACAGACAACTCAATAAAAACAATAGAAAATCAAAGTAATATGTCTTGCTAAAAATATCTAATGGAGACTACAGGATATTCATCAATAATACAGGTTAGATTGTAATAAACAAACTCCAATATTATAAAAACATTGAACTTTTAAAAACTCAACTTTTAATGATATTTCACTTAACACCCCTGATCATGATGTCCTCATTCAGGGTCCGCCATCCATTTTCATCCTCCATTTTGGAGTGTCCATGTTTGAGTGTTCAAGTCCATCAGGCTGTTAGGATCTCTGGACACAGCCATCCTCTGACTGGTCCTGAAAGAAAGAATCACCAGCCAGTATCTTGCACAAACATCAAATACAGTATAATAATTTCCCTTTTGCATTATACTTTAACATTATTCCAATATATGATTAACCAATTCAGATCTGTGTGTTGACAAATTTTAACACTGCGATTTTTTCAGCACACCATTCATTTTTTCACAAACAACTTGGCTTTGTGGATGATAAACAGCTCCTGAGCGTTGTTTAATTCCCAATTTTTTTCTGAATAAATTTTACTGCTCTATCCACAAACTCTTTCCCATTCTGAGGATATGCGATCTGGAAGTCCCCACCCGCTTATGACCTTACGACACAAGAACTTGGCTTGGCTGAGCATCTTTACGCTTGGTTGGACATGCCTCAGGCCAACGTGAAAATCTATCTACGACGACTAACATGTATCTTTTACCTCCTAATGATCTTATCATGTCAACAAAATCCACAACCAACTCACGTATAGTACCTGTCGGAGTTGGAATGTGACCAGGTGGACTCATCACACCCCTCCAAACATTGTTTTTAAGACAGATTGTACATCTGCCTTTGACATAATCAATTTGCTCAAGCAATTACGGTGACCAAAAACCATACACTTTCGTGTTTTTTCTCCTTACCTCCCCCCTTGCAACATGGGATAACCCATCCATAACTCTTCCTGAATCATCAGACCTAGTAGGTCGGGGGTTGCTGCCATCAGTCCTTTATGATTTCTCAAACAGACCAGCAGAATCTTGTGTGGCCCCTCGGTCCAACCATAATTGTTTATCTATGGCTGACGCCTCTTCTTGCATCGCAATCACATCTCTGAGCGTGAATTTATATTCCAGGTCCACTTCATGGGTGACCAGAAGAACCTTGCCTGCTCTGTTTGCTCCTGTAACTGCTTTTGCAGCCTCATCAGCCGCTTTGTTATCTTGTGTGACCCTTGATGTGTCCATTTTGTGTGCTGCACACTAAGCTACAGCTATTTCATTTGGATCCAGCATTGCATGCAACAGTTTCCTTATCTGGGCATAATGCTGTATCGGAGAACCATCGGTTTTCTTAAATCCTCAATATTTCCACACTGATCCAAATAAATGACACACATTATGTGCATAAGCAGAATCTGTATATATTGTCACTCGCTTGCCTTCAGCCAATAGACAAGCTACAGTCAGGCCCACAAGCTCAGCAAGCTGTGCAGAAGCAGGTTGTGGTATTACTTCTGCTTTCTCAACAACAAATTCAGTTCCCTGGGCTTTGACTACTGCGTAACCAGCACTCAATGTATCTCCTATTCGATAGCAGGACCCATCAGTCCAATACTCCACATCTGACAGATGCAGTGGGAAAGCTTGCAAGTCTTATCTGAGCGTTGCATATCTCTCTACTTCCTGAACACAATCATGTGGCTCTCCATCCTCTGGTGTTGGTAAATTCTCAGCCGGATTCACCGTGACACACCATACTAAGGTGACATCTTCCTGCTCGAAGAGCCTATGATAGTCTCTTAGCCTAGACATAGTCAATGTACATTTACCCAAGTTCAAAAGATTTCAGAGACTATGATGGGTAAGAATTGTCACTGGGTAACCCATAGTTACTGAGGATGCTTTATCATGCATTAGATAAACTCCCACCATTGCTCTGTAGCACCGTGGTAGCCCCAATTATACTTCTGAATAGGTAGTAGAATTATACAAAACAGGTTGAGGGCTTGTTCCTGTACCAGTGGTCTGACAAAGAACTGCACATGTATATTTGCCCCCAGTGGACGTAGCCACATACAGAAAAAAGTTCTTAGAGTAGTCTGGCAGCGCTAGCGCTGGAGCTTCTTGTAGCCTCTGTTTGATCGTTTCAAATGCCATAAGACCTTCCTGCGTCCAGGTGAGGTTGCAATAGAGTTGAGCATTCCCAGTCTCTTTTTACATGGCTCTCAAAGGCCTTGTTAGGCAGGCATAATCTTCTGCCCAAGCTGAAGAATATCCCGCAATACCGAGAAACATCATCATCTCTCTGACTGTTCAAGGCTTTGGTGTCTTTCGAATGGCTTCCAAATGATTCTCAGAGATGCGTCTGTGTCCATTGGTTATTGTTTGACCCAAATAAATAACTTTTCTTGACAATACTGTAGCATCTTCTGAGAAGCCTTGTGTCCTTTGTCTGCCAATAGCTGTAACAGTTTGATTGAGTCCTCAAGGCACGTTTCCTTATCTGGTGAACAGATGACGATGTCGTCCACATACTGACATTACTTTTCAAGATTTGATCAATCCCAGCCAAGTCATCCTGCAACACTTTATTGAAAATGTGTGGGCTATGTTTGAATCCTTGGGGGAGACTCTTGTATTTGAAGGTTTGTCCTTTGTATGTGGATCCAAACAACCCTTGACTTTCTTCGCTAAATGGAACACAGAAAAATGCCCCACACAAATCCAACACTGTGAAGTGTGTAGCCTCTGGAGGAATTTGGGCTAGCAAGGCATGTGGATCTGGTACATCTGCTGGAAAATCCTGCACCACTTCATTTATCGCTCTTAAATCATGTACCAAGCGATAGGACTAATCTGGTTTCTTTAAAGGCAATATAGTCGTATTTGTCTGAGGATCCAAACATATTTCCACTACACCTGCTTTTAACAGTACTTCAATTTGTAGTTCAATCCCTTTGATTGCCTCCTCCTTTAGTGGGTATTTGTTCTTCCAAGTCGGTTTGGTTCCTGGTCTCAGTTCAACTCTCACCGGTTGGGCTGACTTCACAAGTCCGATGTCAGTACTATGTGACCACAAACATTCTGGAATTTGTTGCAGCATCTCCTTTCTCATACTGTCTGAGTCCAATTTAGCACTGAACATTGACTCATGTGTCCTCTGTATCACTTGTGGTTGTCCTTGCCCTTGAGCTGAAATCATGATTTTCATGAACTAATGCTCTTCACTTATCCAGATAGCAAGATTCTCCTTTATTGGTGAAAAAATGGCTTCCTCAGCTTCTGACATCATTTCTCCTATATGCTTTTGCACAAATCCTTCAGCCACCATTAAAGTCACATGTGGCACTCTCCATGGTTGCGGTTGGTCAAAAACTGGCTGTGGAAAGGAGACAGTGAGGACCACAGGTGGTAGAACCTGAATCTGTCCTTGCTGTGGTTGAGGTGGTAATTGATTTAGTTGTGATTGGCTCTGCATTACCACAGCTTGTTTCTTTTTCTTATTATTATTATCCACCAGCTGTATTTGGTTGAGTTTTCTGAGAGTCTCCTGGTCCTGTTCCTCTTCTTTGTACTGTGGGAGCTCGGGTACATCTTTAAGGTTGTTTAGCCTTGCCCATCTCTATTATTTGTTCATCCTCATCTTTGAAGAGATAGTTGCCCTCCTGTGTAATCACTGGGAGCTTGGGATAAACATCAGTGCACTTCACCTCCTACTCATAAGGCGGGGGCTTCTGTACAGATGCTGTACGTGAGAAGGGTGCGGAATCTTCTCCATCAATTTTCTGTTTCCTTTTAATTTTTCTTTATTTCTTGTCTACTTTGTTCTCTTTTTTCCATTGCAGCTTCGAACCATGTCTGTCCCTCCTATACGAACAGCTGCAGAATGCCAAATTCTGTTTGTCTTTTCTCCATGCATCTCTTTCCTTTCTTGCCTTTCTTTTGATTTACTTTATATGTGGACACAAGCACCTGCATTGTTTTAATCACATCCGGGTTAAGAGTTCCTTCAACTGGCCATGGTTGTTCAATGTCAGTCCAACGCTTGCTCAATTTTCCTGATATTTTTGGAATATCTTTAATAAGGGGATTATTCTTTCGCACTACATCAATAGGAGTGATTACTTTTGTAATTTTAGTATCCATTTTTGACATCCTAATGACCCTCTTATTTTTCTTTTATTGTAAATTGAATTGACTCATTTAAAAATTTGTTTATAAAGCATCGTGTAATCACACTCAACCAAAAACAGCTTAATTTGCCAACCACAAAGGAGACCAAATCGCTTACCACTTGTGAAAGCCAATTCACTTGTTCACCATCTGATGCATCTGATCACACTCATTTATGTAAAATTATCAAAATTATATCAATGTTCACTCCCAAAACAGCCAAGATAAACCATACTCAGATAATGAAACCAATATTCACAGCACTCACAGTATTTAAATCAAATCAGCTTTTCCACATGTGATCAATCAATCAATCAATCAATCGATAATACTCCATTAATTAGGCAAATGCCTTAACTAGTCAGTCCATTGCCAAGTCTCTCACTTAATAATTGCAAATGCAATGTATGAAAAATAACTACTACAAACCTATCGGTGAAAACAAGCTAAACACGTATATTATAACTAAATGAATAGACATTTAGGTAACTGCAGGTGAGGTCTGTTGAAAGAGTTTGTGGATAAAAATGTACTGGTCTTTAACTGGTTCAACTGGATTCAGGATTCCAAAACGTTGTCATCCGCAAGCCTCAGTGTCTGTGAAGATCTGCCAGATGTGTTGTCATCTGCCCTTTGGATGATTCAATTCAGACTCATTCCATCTTCTCTGTCTTTCCCCCACCTTTCACTCAGCATAGTACAAGAGAGGAAGAAAGAAAAAAGAAAAAGAACAACAAAAGAGTTCAGTGTCTTAGGCTCACTCTAAATTGTTATACACACTGTAATACAATTCAGTGTGACATACATTATCAACTTTATTATTTCGCACGCACTTGAAATAAAGCAATGGTTACCTTTAATCATGCAATGTATTTAAAGTCCAAAGAGTATATTAGTCAATCTGATATCACCTTTAATTCGTTATTTTTATTCTATTAATCTATTTATTTTTATTTTATTTTATTATTTTTATTCTATTTATCTATTTAATTTAATTTATCTTATTATATTTTCTTCTAACTACTGAGAGAAAGGAGTAGGGGGGGGTCTCAACACAGCCCATCCGTCAAGAGAAGTTAATTAAGTTCCATTCTGTATGAAGCACCACCCCTGCTCCGCCTCTTAAATTTAGCAAAAGCTTCCAGTATGGACTGGTCGTCAGCGAGTGAACATCCTGTTTTGGCTCCCATAGGAACAGCCCAGCTCACTGCAGTTACGCACAGTCATAAACCATAGCTGTTTTTCTCACCCAGCAGCCGAAACACGAAACCTCTTTTCTTGCATAAAAAAACAGCGTCTCCCTTCACCCCAACAAGACTATCTGTCGGAGAATGAATGAAGGAGTGACTGCTGACGCTGACTTGATTAAAATAATAGTTTTATTACACAAATCAGCATCAAACCAGACTTACCATGGATGTCCTGGGAGAGACCCGAGCCGGATGGAATCTCTGCCAAGTGACGCTCTGCATTCACTTTTAAAGCTGTACAGAGATAACATACCACATCTGGTTCCAACCCATAGGTGCCCCTTCAGCCTCAGTCCTGTTATAAATCTAAACATTTCCTCCTCTGGTTGAGCTGGAGGAATCAACAAAATTTCTCTCGCATAGGACCTCTGAATAGACCCATTATTGTCTTCGCTCTTCGTATGACATTGAGGCAATACATCTACAGTAAAATACGTTACTATTATTCCCGCACTATATCTCAGCTCTGGGAGCTCAGTGACCTATTCACCTCAAACCTTCCAGACACCTCAATACAAACCAAACAAGTCCATGGAAAAACAAGGACGGCGACTAAAGCGGTGGCACTAAGAGTGAGCCAGTGGCACCAATTCATGAGAAACCACCAGAACCCACTCTGAGTGTCGGTGACCTCCTCCTTAAGAGTGACGTCGCAAAATTGGATAAGCTTATGTAAAGCTTTGTCTATGACATGGCCGTCCGCGTCGTTGTCGGGGACAAAAGTACAACAAGCCGTTCCAACCAGGACGCAGACCCCACCTTGTGCTGCTGTGAGCTGGTCCAGCACTATACGGTTTCGTAGGGACAATAGGCGGAGCACGCAAAGTTTTTGTGTCGTGGTCTTGGTTATGTGGAGAGATTAGTTCAAAAAGGCGGGAAATTGATAAAGTAAAGTTAGCATAGTATAGCATAGTTTTACCAACCCTGGTCGAAGGGAAGAGTGAGAGTAGGACCTTTTGGCCCACAATCCATAATTTGTGATCCTCTGGGACGTCGGAGGCCCAAACGGGGTCATGGGGGCTGAAGGTGGGTAGCGCGTGTTTAGTGCGAGTGGTGTGGACGTCAGCACTGTTGTGGAAAACTGGGACGATAAAGGTGTGATTGGCCGGGGTGCAAATGCTATTCCAGCCAACTGGGAGATGGGTGTATGCACTATGGCCACATAACCAGAAAACACCGTTTGGTAGACGAGTGCCATTAAGGCCGGGAGCTGAGTCAGTGCTATGTGTCGTACTGCTGGGAACATGTATTTTATTAACTGTGATTGGGGCAGTTATATTCTTAGGACAGTAAAGTATGTGAAGTAAAGTATGATCATGGAAAATGTATATGGGGACAACAACAATTATAGCAATGATGAGTAGGAAACAAACAGTGCTGCGTAGGCAACAAAACTCTGTAAGGTGAAAAGAGTGCCATGGCCGCAGGTGTGGTTGATGTGGTTCCATTGCAGTTGCAGGGTGAGCAGCGTTCGGTGTACGCTCACGTTGTCTTCTCAACGAGTAGCTCGAAAGGATGGGGGAACTTTCTTACTGTGGGAGGCGTGAGCCCAGGAGGCATGGCCTTTGACCTTGAGGGTGGTGTTGGTGACAAGAAAGACTTTGAGCGTTCCCAGGAAACGGGGATTGTGCCAAGATGACCGTCGTAGGTTCTTTACGAGGACCCAGTCCCCATGTTGGAACTGATGGAGGGGTTTGTACTCAGGCGGATGTTGAGCTGCTTTTTCCTTTTCAAGGGATGTCGGGTAGCGGGCGAGACGGTTCTGGTGGTTTAGTTGGGGTCAGGTGGGTTCAGTCGGGTTCAGTCAGTTGTAAGTTTGTCATGGTTATATGTGGGTATTAGTTAATAATCAGCACTATTATCTTATTCTAAATGTGTGTAGTTTGGAGTGGGTGGAACTACTATGATTTAATTATGATGTCACTGTGTCGTGACAGAGCAGTGGATCCTGGGTGGGGTTAGCCACACACACATATTCACACGTCATCAGCAAAGCGCATGCAGATGGAATCTCTTCCAGAAATTTCCCTCAGTATGCTCCAACCCTCTTGCAGCTCACTTCCTCCTACCTCTGTCCAGTACTTTTAACAGTCCTTTTCTCATCCATTTTTCCCAGACGCAAGTCCACTGTGTTTGTAACTTTTGTAACTTGTGCCGCGTTTCACAGAAACTGGAAAACTGTAATACATACCAAAATGACTAAACTGGACCCTGTGTATTGCTGCCTGCAGCTATTATTATTATTATTATTATTATTATTATTATTATTATTAAAATGGCAAAGCCTCCCCGCAGGCCTCCACAACATCCTGGATGAACTCATCATCGTTCTTTCTGCTTTACTCTTCTCTGAAATTCAAAATATAAAGTGTGTCTAAGAAGTCTATAAACAGTAAGGCAAACAGTATATATACTGTACGTTTAAGTTATAGCATTGAGTAATACCTGGGTGCCTGCAGGTGCAGGGGGCCGCCTCGACAGCCACCGAGACACCATCTTTAAAAGAAAGAACAAAATAGGCACAGTTGAGTGAGCAAAGACTTTTACAGCGATGAAATATTAAAGTGCTCTGTACTCTGTGACCGTGAGGGCCAGTTTGGCCCTCCCCAATGTGGTAGCGTCTTGTGATCTTAAAAATAAAAAAACAAGTTTGGGGTTTTTTTTCTTTAGACTGGTTGCAATAGCTGTATGTCATATACTGTAATCGACAATAAGTACATGCTCTTTTTTCACCCTCACTTTTCTCAAGGGGTTAATCGCTGTCAGATGACACGTCAGATGAGTCAACCCATGACACGTCGCTCAGTCCTGACACCTCCCCGCCATCAGACTTTTTGTCATTCATGGCAGTAATCATTTCTAATGATTCTTGTGTGGCATCCATGAATCTCTTTCTTTTGACCATATTGACTTTGAACATGCAAAATTAACTTCTCGAAAATAGCTATATTCTATAGCGGGTAAATTTTACCTGCTGGCCATGCCCATTGCCCATATTTTAAATCTGGTTTTATCCTTGCTGTTTTTAGCAATAGGGGATGCTACATAACACAATTTTAGGAAAAGTCTGGGTGTGGCGGTTCGAGTGTTAAAAGAACTTGAATTCATCGATTCAGATTTGCCTGTCACCTATGTTAAGACATTGGCACTAATGATCAGTCCTATAGTGATAAGAAAAACGGCAATTTATAATTACTGAAAAAATCAACAAAAATAAATATATTTTGGAGTATATAATAAACCCTACACATTAATCTCTATCAATAATTCCCAATCAATCAAAAATAGGAATACAATTGAAAACTGGAAAGAACATCACAGATCTCTGTTTAAAAATATATTTATTCAACTAATTTCAGTCAAGGAAGTTGTTGCATTTAGTGTTCTATTTTAAATTGTTGTGATCACCTTCCTATATAGTCAACAACTCTCAAACCCAAACTACACCAGGTTAATTTCAACAGCAACCTTTTTTATTCCTCATTTTGGGAGACAAAAACATAGTTTCTGTTATTGTTTAGGGTAATATAGACTTCTTCTTCTCAGAAAAAATGTGAGAAATGATTGCCTGTGCAGAGCTTTAATTTGTGAATTAATCAAAACAATGTATTTAGCATTTTGGTAGGCATAATGCACATTGCACCATGAAATGCAATACAATCGCCATTGAGGGTTTTACAGATACATTATCTTACATATGTGGTGTTTCACATTTGATACACACATTTTCACAACACAGTCTTAAAAATAATAAGCTATGGGATGTTAATCAATTATAAGTTGCCCCAAACCAGAAGATATTTATCTTGAAATATGAGTCACAATATAATTGTTATTGTGGCGATAACATTTTAGCAAAGCCTTCCTTGCAAAACAAATCGTTAAATAAAGTCAAGAAATATTGGTTTAAGGATTGAAAGCCCCTCTACTGTCTCTGCAGTGCACGGATGATCCACCAGAGCGTAGAAGACATGTCTGATCTCCATTTTTTAAGATCATTGCATCACAAAAGGGGATATTATGGAAGTATAACAGTACTTACATTTTGAGGACAAAATATACACACCCCAAGGAACATGCAATTGATGCCTCTTCAGAATCATATTTGCCTGACACATGACGTGGTTCACTTCCGTCGCTATGATAACGACATATTTGTTGAGTTTCCCCTCTCTATCAAAGAACATTTTTGGGTGTTATCAAGAAGTAAATTATTTCTTGCTTCATTTGTGCAGTAATAAATTCTACCAGATCTATGAACTTCAAAGTCTGTGACTTTTAAATACAGCGTGTTACCATAGTCACAATATCCTACATTGTTAACGATCCTTATAGCTCTTTTTTGTTGTATGCAGAATGAATGTAATGTGCTTTTGTACACGTTACCCCACACCTCCATGCAGTAATTCAGATACAGGAATACGAGTGAACAACACAAAGTGTCTATTTCCTTTTATTTTAAAGAGAGTGGTTAAAGCGATGGTCTAGAAATCCAATGGGGTGTCCCCGAGTCATTTAAAATCCTTCCAACTACGATTTGTACTGTTGGCCTATCTCTAAACCTATTTTTATTCTATGTGCCAGTTTTTTCTCAAAATATGTCCAAAAGTCAAGTACCATTTTGCAGCTTCTTCCTCATTTGATATGAATTTCCTTGCATTTTCAAACCACAATATGTAGTCGTGGCCACGTGGTTAAGGCGGTGGACAACTCCATTGGGGTTTCCCAGTGCAAATTAAAATCCTGCTGACTACGATGATCAGGGATGTCACTGCTTTCATGATGTTTGAATTTTTGCGCAAGTGTCTCCTGGAAATATATCTGTGGATGGGATGGTTTAAGTAGCCACACCTGATGCTCATTGTTGGGCTAACGAGCATCCGGTTTAAAAACCCCGTCCACACACTCAGTCACACTAGGAGCCCTGTGTCATGACATGTTTCATCTGCTCTTGGCTAGTTCAGCCTAGCCTCAGCTCTACAATAAACTGGTGCTATCAACCAAACGTAATCTGTGCCATAGGTCCCTGAACACCGTCACTTGGGTGGCGTGTGGTGGTGAAACTGCGACAGTGGTGCCCAATGTGGGGCTCCGGCACAGGGAAGGGACACGGAAGTGCTGCCCAGAGGTGCCCTGGGGCCACCAGTGGTCTAACAGGCGGCCCCAGCACCAGCCCTCTTGCGACTGGCAGCAGCAGCACCAAGGGGGTTAAAATCCTGCAGATTACGATTCATGAGATTGTTCTAACTCTAAATGTCTTGAAATTCTGTGTGCCAGATTCTGATGGAAACATTTCAAAGTTAAGTATGTTTTTGCAGCCTCTGCAGTTATTTATGTTTGAATTCATTGCGCTGAGTGTCTCCTGAAAATATCTCCAGAAGACAAATACATTTTTTGAGCATCTTCCTCATGGCGTTTTAAATTGACTATCCATGTATTTAACATCCGAGTTGATAAGGCGATGGACTCTAAACCCATTGGGGTGTCCCCCAACAGGTTCAACTACAGGGCCGACTACAATTCACAAATCTATCCTTGCTTCCATGATGTCTTCATTTATTGCGTTGTTGTCTCCCAAAAAAAAACAACCCAATACTTTGTCTTGTTGCAGCTTCTTCCTGATTTGGTCAAAATGTCCTTGCATTTTAACCCCACAAACAATGTGGTTGTTGTTGAGTGGTCATGGCAGGGCTAGATTTCCATCCAATTGTCCCCATGCGGAATCAGATCCTGTCCACCACCTTTGGCAAAAATGACCTTTTCTTGATGATGTTTGAATTTGTTACAGTCGTCTCTCCTTAAAATATCTCCAGCTGTCAATTACATATTAAAGCTTCTTCCTCATTTCATTGGAATATTCTTGCACTTTAAAACCGCAAACTATGTTGCTGTGGCCAAGTGCTTAAGGTGATGGACTAGAAATCTGTTGGGGTGCGTAGTTTCAAATATTGCGGTCTACTATTTTCTTTCTTGTCCAGTTGTCGGACGAAGCGGAGGCACCATCAAGATAACTTTTACTAGCCCTAAACCTTACCTAACCCTAACCCTGATAATAAGGTTCGGATACAGTCCTGATACATCATTCAGACGCAATCCAGCTGTGAATATAATTTGTAAAATTATCAGACAATCCAACCACAGAAATACAGCCTCTCTTTCAAATCAGACTTAAAATCCGGATAGCTACGTTGACAAAAATGGGGTCAAAAACCTTCAAGTCAGAACTTCAATGCCCTTATCATCAGAAACTGATGGACACAAAATCCATTTTATCTCTACCCTTTACATGAATAACTGAGTGGGTAATATGGGAATGGACAGCTGCTGAAGACATGCCCCGGCCCGTGCATTGCCTTTAGCATCCGATTTCAACTGTCCAGTCATCGGACGGAGCGGAGGACGTCATCGTCATCATCAAAACTTGTTATCTAATTAAACTTTTGTGTCATTGTCGTAATTTCCGTTGGTGTGGTTTGCGTCAACTTTCGTTTTTGGCCATCAGACTCCAGCAAAGTTGAGATCGACATCTGAACCTGCCATCTTGAGCATATCCTGAACAGGGGTTTGATCATTAAAATCCTCCTGATTGGGTTCGATCATAAATTCATAATTTGCATTTGTACTGTCATTGTTGGCCTCATTAGGAACTTGTGTGTACAGCATAGTTTTAGTCATGGCGTTCTCTATGAGTCTTTAAGACAACCCTCTAATGCATGGAATACAACAACCACACGTAGCTATAATTGCAATCATTACTGCTAATGATATAAGGATTGATTGTAACATGCCACTCCATTCACCAAACATGCTCTCTAGACATTTGGTGAATGGATTATCTATCCCTGCATTTTCCGTCATCTCCTCGGACAATGCTGTCAGTCCAACCAATGCTTTAGTCACGCTGCCGTCAGGAGCGGTGTTGTTTGGCATGAAAGTACAACATACGTCGCCAAACATCTTACAAACACCACCATCTTTTGCCAGCAACATATCCAATGCCATTTGATTTTGCCACGTCATCAAACTAGTTTTATCCAATTGCTCTGTCAGGCCCCTTATCCCATCTCGAGTACCGCTCGAGTACCACAGCCCAAAGCAGCCCAAAGCCCAAAGCCCAAAGCAGCCAAGAAGACAGCTCCAAAGAAGAAATAAATTCATTCCATCCCGTTGGACCAGGGTTGGGCAAACTACGGCCCGCGGGCCACATCCGGCCCGTTGGTCTTTTTTATCCGGCCCGCCAAAGATTGGTACAGAATTCATAATTATGACTGCATTGATTTCACCTTGACCTTTAATGCCTGGCGTTTCACCAGGTGCCGCAGTAGCCGCAGTGACTTGATTTTGCGGAGCCCGAGTTACTCTCTGTTATTACTCTGCTACTACTCTGAACCCATCTGCAACAATGAGTGGGCCAAAGAAAAGAAAAGTCCACAGTGAGTGCCGAGTGTTTAATAAGGAATGGACAACTAAATACTTTTTTACCTAGGTCTGGTCAAAGGCTGTATGTCTTAATTGCCAAGAAACGATTGCGGTTTTAAAGGAATACATCAGCCCTCACTTTTCTTCAAGCATGCTAATAACGCTAACAACCGATCAACGCATATCGGACGGCTACCGCTCAGAGGTTGGCAGCTGGCTTGCAGGCTCAGCAAAACACCTTTATCCGACAAACTCCCATCCATGAACCAAGCACGAAGGCAAGTTTTTTGCTGGCATTCAAATTAGCAAAAGCCAGCAAGCCTTTCTCTGAAAGGGAGTTTCTCAAAGAGTGCATGGTAGAGACAGCAGGTGTCTTGTGTCCTGGGAGCAAGAACAAGTCTGAAAAAATTAGCTTATCACGCAGGCGAGTGACTCGCCGTGTTGAACTAATTGACGAAGACCTAGCAAGCTAAACAAAAAAGCGGAGTCATTTACATTATATTCTTTGGCACTGGACAAAAGTACAGACATAAAGGACACCGCTCAGCTTTTAATTTTTATCAGAGGGATGGCCAGTTTTTGGCCATGGAACCCCTAAAAGGGAAAACACGGGGAGAGGACTTGTATGACAGTGTGTCTGCGGTCATTTAGAGGCACAAGCTACCTTGGAGTAAGCTCGCCAACGTTACCACAGATGGATCGCCAAATCTGACGGGAAAAAACGTCGGACTGTTCAAAAGAATCCAGGAGAGGGTGATGGAGACCACGTGGTGAAGCCAGTTGTAAAACTTGTTAACTTTATTCGAGCAAGGGCACTTCCCCATCGTCAGTTTATTAAGTTTCTTGAAGAAACTGACACTGATCACAGGGACTTGCTTTACCATTCTGATATCCGCTGGACATACTGTTGTGGACATACTGACACACATGAATGAGATGAACGTGAGGCTACAAGGGAAAGACCAGTTTGTGCATGAAATGCATACAAATGTCAGAGCCTTCAAAACCAAGCTAGCTTTATTCTCAAAGCAACTGCCAAACAAGTCATTCGCTCATTTCCCCACACTGGCTACGTTGAAAGAGGCCCCGCAACATGTGAAAAAATACAGGAAATCACTGGATGACCTGCATGAAGAATTCTGACGTCGGTTCTCTGATTTTGGAAAAAATTGACAAGTCACTTCAGCTGGTGTCATGTCCCTTTTCACAAGACCCTGAAACAGCGCCACAGGAGTTGCAGTTGGAACCGATTGATCGCCAATGTGACACCGTCTTAAAGGAGAAGTTCAACTCTCTTAAACTGGATGAGTTTTATGCTTCATTAAGCGCAGCCAAATTTCCAAACATCCAGAAGATGGCACAGAGGATGCTGGTGTTGTTTGGCTCTACGTATGTGTGTGAACAGACTTGAACCCACAAAGGCTCTTTTCAGAGCCTCCCACACCCTCATAGAGAGCACTTCTTCGACAACTATCGATGGAAAAATTGGCATTTTAGAAACAATAATCATAATAAATCCATATTCAAAAGAAAATAACACTCATTGTTGGCTCAACACTGACATGGAGCCTGTACAGAGAATCATCTAAATAATTATAATATTATAATACTTGACAGTTATTATTCATAATAAACATATTCCACTGCTAATACATTATAATAATATTAATTATGTTCTTATATATATATATATATATATAATATTGAAAAAATGTTTTTATATAAAATATATTTATAAACTGTAAAATAAAAATTAAATGTTCATTCATTTAATTATTCATTTCAGTTATTTAAGTTAATGTGATAGTATAACATTTCACTTCATATATATATTTTAAAATGACATTATATTATAATGCATGTTGTTCTCTACTCCATGACACATATTTAACATGTAAATTTATCATCAGTGTTTATTGAAAATAACTCCATAAACTAATAAAAAACGTCAACCATTCAAAATGTTTTGGCAGAACTTTCATGAATCATGATCACGTGACAACTGCCTTGGACAAACCAGCACACAGCACGAGCGCAGAAGGGACTATATATATATCTGAGCTCCACCACTGCGATTCATTCTTGTTCCTAAACCAGTTGAGAGAAGCCTGAGCGATGGCCAGAACCAAGCAGACCGCCCATAAATCCACCGGGAGTAAGGCTCCCAGGAAGCAGCTGGCAACCAAAGCTGCCCGTAAGAGCACCCCAGCCTCCGGCGGAGTCAAGAAGCCTCACCGTTACAGGCCCTGTACTGTGGCTCTCAGAGAGATCCGTCGTTACAGATATCCACCGAGCTGCTCATCCGCAAGCTGCCCTTCCAGCGCCTGGTCAGAGAGATCGCTCAGGACTTCAAAACCGACCGGCGCTTCCAGAGCTCCGCTGTCATGGCTCTTCCGGAGGCCAGCGAGGCTTACCTGGTTGGTCTGTTCCAGGACACCAACCTGTGCTCCGTCCACGCCAAGAGAGTCACTCATGCCCAAGGACATCCAGCTGGCCTGCTGCATCCGCGGAGAGCGCGCCAAGAGACACAGGCACCGCACTCCAACACAAACGGCTCTTTTAAGGGCCACCACACAGTCTTCAAAGATAATAATTCATTATAAAGGTGACACAAAGGTGGTCGATCCGATAATGGTTGCATATTGTTTGCACAATCCCACGTTGTGCTCGTCGGTATTTCATGTTCAATCGCGTTAAATCGATGTGAATTTTTTGAATAAAAAATATTAATACAATTTAGTGATATTGTGTTAGGTATGTGCTTGCACAAGGAATTTACATCTTATCCTGTGTTTGATAAACTGAGTACCTGGACACTGAGTCCAGTGACTGCTGAGAAAGATCAGCTGACGACAGGGGAAAGTCCTTGTGGCGGCATGGAGAGACAGCTGACAGGAGGAAATAGACACCACTGGGACAGGCATGGGCTAGCTTCCCATGCTTGTAGTTTCCCAAGCCATTGGCACGAGGAATCACCCGCTATAGCTACGAAAAGACGACAAAAGAGAACACCCCTAGAGTCTGCGAGAGCGGGGGCGGAAGACGACTCATCGGCTGACATTATGGTAGCAGACCCTGGACCGGAAACGACTATGAGTAACAGGAGCACAGCGCAAGAGAGTGCCACAGCAGTTGCCACAGATGCAGCCGCAACAGCGGGCCACAAGCAGCAGAAATGTCCCTGTGGTTGGACGAAGGTAACATCATATCGGGGGTTGAGAATTCACCAGGGAAGGAAGAAGTGTTTGACAGAAGAGAAACAGAGGCCTCGCATTGGTTCCTTTCTCCGAGAGGAATCAAATCAGTCGAATGAAGTACAGCAACTGGACGCAAACCATAGCTTGCAGTACATCAATACCACTGTCGTGGAGGAAGCAAACACAGAGTTGATGGCAACAGCGGTAGAACCGACCCAACCTTCTAGACCTGCAGTCGAGAGAAGACTGGCAGGGCATAAACTGCATGTGAAGTGGCCCGGTGCTGCGGGTAAGGAGCTGTGGGAAACGATCAATACTGACCTGACCCTGTCTCTTGAGCAACTCAGAGGGACAGTGGAAAAGAAGTTGGAGAGAATGGGGGATATCATCTATCAATATGGGTCAGAACGCTTTGGAGTGCAAGAAAGGTCAGGTGGGAAAAAGGTCCCAACCGCACCAGTGTCCAGGAGGCAGCAGGAGATCAAGCGCCTGGTCTTAGAAATGAGACAACTTAGGAGACGGTGGAAAAAGGCCTCTGGAGTGGAAAGGGAAGGCATAGATGCGCTTCAGGTCGACATTAAAACTCGACTAGCATCCCTCCGCAGAGCAGAGAACCTACGGAAACGTAGAAGGAAGAAAGAACAAACTAGAACACGGTTCTATAAAGATCCCTTCAAGTTCCTAAAGGGTATCTTCACAAAGGAGAAAAGTGGAGCCCTAAAAACAACAAAGGCTGATCTTGAGGCTCACCTGAAGGCAACACACTCTGACCCAAGGTGATATGAACATCTGTCCATTCCTTCAGATATCCCACCAATTGACCCCCCTGAACATCACATTCCGACTGGCCCTCCAACATGGAAAGAGGTGGAAAACACAGTGCGTCGAGCAAGAACAGCATCAGCCCCGGGGCCAAATGGAGTCCCATACAAGGTGTACAAGAATGCACCAGATGTCTTGAGGTTTCTCTGGAAGCTTATGAGAACAGCATGGCAGAAGGAGATCATACCTAAAGTGTGGCGTAGGGCAGGTGGAGTCCTCATCCCAAAGGAGAAGGATGCAGAGAACATCAGCCAATTCCGTCCAATCTCCCTACTAAATGTTGAGGGCAAAGTCTTCTTTAGTGTCATTGCACAGAGGATGGGCGAGTATCTGCGAAGAAACAAGTACATCGACACATCTGTACACAAGGCAGGAATATCAGGATTCTCCGGGTGTTCAGAACATTCCAGCATGATCTGGCACCAGATCCAAACGGCAAAGATAGAGAGAAGGGACCATGTAGTCTTTCTGGACCTTGCCAATGCCTTTGGCTCAGTGCCCCATGAACTCCTGTGGTCTGCCTTCGAATTCTTCCACATACCAGACACCATCACAGCCCTGGTTAAATCCTACTTCCAGGACGTGCAGTTCTGCTTCAACACCACTTTACCACCTCTTGGCAGTGCCTAGAAGTAGGCATCACGGCAGGGTGCACTATCTCACCTCTGGCATTCACGATGGCAATGGAGGTCATCATCCGAGCCTCAAAGTGGGTTGTAGGTGGACAGCGGGTTGACTCTGGTCTGTGCCTCCCTCCGCTCAGAGCTTACATGGATGACATTACAACATTGACCACCACTGTGCCATGCACCAGGAGGCTGCTCAGGAAGCTGGAAGAGAACATCAGTTGGGCCCGTATGAAGATCAAACCATCCAAGTCACGAAGCATCTCAATTGTAAAGGGAGTGCTCTCTGACCTGAAATTCTTCATCGGAGAAGACCCAATCCCAACAGTGTCTGAGCAGCCTGTAAAAAGCCTTGGGAGGTGGTATGATGCAAGCCTGAAGGACAAAGACCAGGTGCAACAACTGCGTAAGGACATCAGCAGTGGCCTACAGTCCATTGACAGCACCCAACTGCCTGGGAAGCTAAAGCTGCAAGCTGCAAGCTGGGTGCTTGCAGTTTGGGCTCCTACCCCGGATGTTGTGGCCCCTCGCAGTTTATGAGGTACCAATCTCAACTGTAGAGAAGTTGGAAAGAACAGTCACAGGATACATCAAGAAGTGGCTTGGAGTTCCATGATGCCTTACCACCATAGGCCTCTACGGAGACAGCATCCTCAAGCTGCCCCTCACCAGTCTCACAGAGGAGTTCAAGTGTGCAAAAACAAGACTCCAGATGACACTGAATGAATCCAGAGACATAGTGGTGAGCAACAATGCACCAACCTTAACCACTGGCCGCAAATGGAGACCAGCCAAAGCCGTGGAGGAGGCAACAGCAGCCCTCAAACACGCTGACATTGTGGGCCATGTTCAGCAAGGAAGAGGAGGCTTTGGGCTAACAGCTACCCCCCCAGCGTGGAGTAAGGCCACAGCACGAGAACGGAGGAAGATGGTGGTGGAGAAAGTACGTCACCAGGAGGATGCTGCACGATGGGCCAAGGCAGTCTCTCTTGGCAAACAAGGACAGTGGACAAGATGGGACAGTGTGGAGAGGAGGAAGATCAGCTGGAAAGACATGTGGGCCATGGAAGCGAGACAGTTGAGCTTCTCCATCAGAGCTACATACGACGTCCTTCCAACACCAGTCAACCTTCACCAGTGGTTTGGTGAAGATCCGGGGTGTGCCCTATGTTCTATGCCAGCCACCCTCAGACACATTCTTACAGGGTGTAAAACCAGTCTCACCCAAGGACGTTATACGTGGCGTCACAACCAAGCCCTGAAAGTCCTTGCATCCACTCTGGAGGACAAACGAACTGCCACCAACTCCCTACCACCACCAGCATCCAACCAACAACGGGCAACTATCTTTGTCCGTGAGGGGGCTAAGGTAACTAGAAGCTGCTCTACACCATCTGAGCGAGGCCAGCTACGCTTAGCCCGTGACTGGAAGATGCTGGCTGACATTGGCCGACAGCTGGTTTTTCCTCCAGAGATTGCTACAACTACCCTGAGACCTGACCTGATGCTGTGGTCTCCTTCTCTGAAGAAGGTGTACATTATGGAACTCACAGTACCCTGGGAGGACGCAGTGGATGAGGCTTATGAGCGAAAACATCTACGCTACGCCGAGCTCGCTGCTGAAGCACAACACCGTGGCTAGAACGCTGAGGTCCGCCCAGTGGAGGTCGGATGCAGAGGGTTTGTGGCAAGATCTACCACCAGACTGTTCACTGACCTGGGAGTTAGAGGCCAGAACCAGCGCTCAGCCATCAAAGCTGCATCAGAGGCAGCTGAAAGGAGCAGCCAGTGGCTTTTTATGAGGAGGAAAGACCCCTGTTGGGCCAGAAAAAGTAGCAAACCAGTAGGTATGCGGTCAGCTTTGGCTTGACTCAGGGAGTAGGACGCCCCTGCCATGCATAGTCCCTCGAGAAGTCTGCCATCAATATGGCTCTCTTTACGAGTCTGGACTCACGCAAGCTCAGGTCCGATCAGCTTGTAGCTGGCCACCTTGGGGAGGGTGTATAGTGTAGAGGCCGAAACATCCCAAGATCCAAGGATACACTACTGATGATGCGTATCCAGCTCCCACCATTCACCACCATTCATCACCAAGACGACAAGATGACATTAAGACGTTCTACCATTCATCACGACACTCTTAGGTATGTGCTTGCACAAGGAATTTACATCTTATCCTGTGTTTGATAAACTGTTAAACTCTGTGTATAAACTCTTAATTTACCGATATTTATTTTCAAACCTCAAACACCGTGTTCTTGTCCTCGGCATTCCCAGTGTCACTTGCAAACTCTTCCCAATCCCTTTGAGGGGTCACAGAGCCTCATTTACATCAGGATTCTATAAAGAAAGCAGCACCACTAGAAACTGGTCATTAGTGCCTTGTCTCCTTGTACTTTTTTAATGCCAGAACCCCGCCAAGTCAGCGCCCAAGAAGGGCTCCAAGAAAGCCCTATGCAAGACCGCCAGCAAGTACGGCAAGAAGCGCAGAAAGACCAGGAAGGCCTCCAAGGCCATGGGCATCATGAACTCCCACGTCAACGACATCTTTAAGCGCATCGCCGGTGAGGCCTGTCGCCTGGCCCACTACAACAAGCGCTCCACCATCACTTCCAGGGAAATCCAGACCGCTGTCCACATGCTGCTCCCCTTAGAGCTGGCCAAGCACGCCGTGTCTGAGGGCACCAAGGCTGTTACCAAGTACACCAGCTCCAAGTAATCCCAGTGCTCACCCTGAAACCAAAGGTCCTTTTCAGGACCACCCACACTTTCTCAAAAAGGCTTTTCCATTTCTCAAAAGTCACATGATACAAGATCATCATTCATTCTTGTATGTATATAAATATATTATGAACACACCAGTAAAGATTCAATTTCATACAATGATTACTCTAGATTATGTTATATTAATTCATAAATATTAATTATCAGCTATTAAATATAATTTTATACCTGTATTGTTCAACCAACATGTATTCCTATATATCTCTGCATATGTATTGAGTTTTCAATTTATGGGAAACATTAAACAAAACAAATATGGAGCATATACAAGAAATACTCCACTTATCTATATCCATGTTTGACATTGAATAGAATCGATTCATAGGAAGCAAAGCATAAATATAAAGCTGCAGCTTCGTCTAATAAGGAATTCATAATTCATCCATGTTTGACATTAAATAATAGAATACTAAATCAATTCAGAGCATAGACCACATCCATGGCGGTGACGGTGTTTCTCTTGGGGTGCTCAGTGTAGGTGACGGCATCACGGATCACGTTCTCCAGGAACACCTTGAGAACACACGGGTCTCCTCGTATATCAGACCTGAGATACGCTTCACACCGCCACGGCGAGCCAGACGGCGGATAGCGGACTTGGTGATTCCCTGGATGTTATGCGGAGAACTTTGCGGTGGCGCTTGGGGCCTCCTTTCCCGAGTCCCTTGCCTCCTTTGCCACGACCGCTCATGTTCGCCGAACGAGTAGAACAAGCTGTAATCACTACCAATGCTTCAGTCCGTGGTGTTAAAAGCTTCGCAGCGGACGTAGAGGAGGGCACACTGGCCCTACGCTGCAAGTCATACAAACATGCTTTAGTCATTCTGCTGGAAAATTTAATTCAATAATATCTGAAAAATAAACAATGCAGGTCTACCTCTTTTCAATAAGTTACTATTCTTTTTCCTAAGGTATTTTGCCACTTCATTTAAAAATAACTCACAATACAATTTGCATTTTCACTGTGTTCTTTGTTCCAATTGAAGTGGATTCATTTTACATTTCATTAGCACCATTTCTATCTTGCAGAACTGAGTTATTCCTATCCAGTGTGATGTTTTTTAACAAATCAGATAAGGTCAGATGGAAAATCAAAGTATATGATCCCGATCCATCTACAATTTTACCAAAACATAACTTAATTTTATGAACCACACAAATGTTTACTACAAGTTCACAATATTTCGCACACCTCCTGCTCTGGATCATCGTAGCTCCTTTCTTAATTGTTAGACTGAAGGCAAAGTATGCCCTCCTCCTTCAGTGTCAGGGAACCCAGTTGGGCCGTCTTCCGAAGAGCTCCCAGGTTGTGGTCAGCTTCTTCTCTCCCTTCCACTGGTACTAGATCGTCGCCGGCAGTGTGGCCCTGGGGACCGACTGTGACACCCCGGCCTGCTCAATCTTGCAGCTGTGTTTTTGTTTTTGCCAAAAAGGTTTTACCCCTCTACGAAACTCTCTAATAAAAAGCAAAAGGCTTATACGTATCAAAGACAAATCAGAGTATGTCACTGCATTGATGCAAATGCTGGAAAAGAGCATTGGTGCCTTTGCCTATCAGCATGATGGTAATGCTTTTTGGCTAGTGTGGGAGAATTCTCAACGCGTGGTCGGTGAGGTAAACCTGTTTTTCTATCAGGACCAAAACTCAGGGTATTAAAGATATTTATTCCGCAGAATAAAGAGAAAGATTCAGCTGCACTTTAAAAACAGTGAATATCGTAGTTGTAGATTTGAAGAAGCTAGCTTTTTTTGCAGAGAAATAGTTAGACCGATCTTGAGACCAGCCATTTGATTTGCTGTTGCCTTCAGTTACACCTGAGGGCTTTTTTAACAAAGAAACATGAAACACATGTGGTGCCGGGAAGGCATGAATTGAGTTTTTACACAAGTGGTCCTTTTATGAGCTAGAAAAACACAGATAAGGATTAAAACAGTTGTGCCAGTTGTGTGATGTGAGATTTCCCAATAAAGACCTGAGGTAATCACCAAACAAACCCCATGCCCCTCAGCATTTAGACATCAATTGGTTGTGAAGTAATATCATTCATGAGCATTTTTCTACCACTCACACTCCTTTTGTTCCCAGTGGAACAATACAATAGAAAAATGCACTAATAAAAATATATCATATAATTGAGGCAAAGGGATCACAAAATTACCTCAATGCAATACAATTTGTAGGACAAAGATCTCCTAAGAAATATATCTCAAATAGAATTAGACTGGGAAACAAACATCTTGTAATAACCGTTACAATAACAATAAAAATATATCTTTATTGTTATCGTTATATACATATATATATATGTATATATATGTATATTTCATACCAATCTAATTAGGTTTGCAAAATCTGTCTTTGCTCAGTTGGAAATCACAAGCACACATTTAAGGCTTCCACGGCAAATCCGGATGAGCCCAAAGACTAAAATTCCTCCTTGCTGATGGATTTCTTAAACACTTCAAATAATCTGCAGGTTCACAAGTATGCCTACATTGCTCTTCTTGACTCATCAGTCTAATTCAAGCTATGCTAGGTTACAATGGACTATAGTTGTAGCTAACAATGACTTGAGTCATTCAACTTTGTGACATGTAAAAACGTCTAACACTAAAGTACAATGTGGCGGTTAGTCGAGGGAGCTAGTAGCGTGAGAGTGACGTCCAAGTTAAGTGCAACAACTCATTAGATTTTTATGAAGGATCTATAATTATACATGTTTTATTGATCTCTGCTCTCCAGTGACGGTTTACAAATTTTGACTTGTCATCGTGCTTATAAATGTGGTTGTGTGGCCGAGTGGGCCAAGGCGCCAGATTTAGGCTCCAGTCTCTTTGGTGGAATGGGCTCAAATCCCACCACTGCAAAGGTTGATAATGCTGTTTGTAAGTTCACATATAACTGCTGCTTCTAACCTAGAATATGGGTTTCTCAAGGTCAGAAAATCAGCAGTGGTGGTGTCTCATACTAATTCCACTTAAGTTGTAATGGTGTCTGCCAAGGAGACATCATACTCAAACAGCAATGAAGTGGTGTTGATTTCCATTCTAAGAATTATAGCTATATTGGCAGTCCATACATTGCACAAGAGAAATGTGACTGTTGTTGTTTAAACATTACAAACCGGTCCAGAAGAACTCTGATCAAAGTTTTCAAAGCCTGTGGGTGTATCTAGGGTTTGAACCAGGCCCTCTCACACCCAAAATGAGAATCATATGTCTAGCCCAACAAAGCCCTAGACCCCTACTTTAACAATGCTGATTAGCAAGCCAGCCAGTGCAGGTAACAAACCATGACCTGTCACCTTGTCTGTCTCCTCTGTTATTAGAAGAACCATGCAAGGCAAGCACCAGCTTCACATTTGTCATATTAAGTCTTTAAATGTAGGTAGAGTGGCATAAGGCACTGTATTTTTGCTCCAGTCTCTACGTATGCCTCGGTTAAGGTCAGAATGCTACCAAAGATGCCTTTGGTTAAATCAAGGTTCATTGTAACCTACCATAAATGCAAGAAAGTTGGTGTTACATTTGTGTCTATCAGGTTATGGTATATGGCCATGAACAAATTCTGTGACTTCCATCTGGACAATGAACACTGCCCAGGAAGGCTACAAATTTACTCTCCGAGCTCATCTGTGATTTGAACCTGGGACCGTTCCAGCGCAAAGCGTGAATCACACACAGAGACCAACAAGCCTCGAATATCATTCATGCGATTGTTAAGAGGCAAGTGTAGCTAACAATGATGACATGTCTCCTCTGTTATTAGAAGTATCATGGAATTTAAGCAACAGCTTCACAAGCTTCACAATTTTAGTCTTTGGGTTCATCTGGATTTGGACCCAGGACCTCTCGCACCCAAAGGAAGAATTATTACGCTGGACGAAAGAATAGTGGAAGCCTTAAATGTGTACTTGTGAGCCAAGAAAGATTTTTCTAAAGCCTTTTTAGATTGGAATGAACGATATATAATTATGCATGATATATTGAACGCTGCTCTCCCATCCCATCTCTCATCTGTGATCCAAAACAAACAAAATGTGGTAGTGTGGCCGAGTGGTCTAAGGCGCTGGATTAAGGCTCCAGTCTCTTCGGGGGCGTGGGTTGAAATCCCTTCACTCTCAAGGTTGGAAATTACAATTTCTGAAGAACAACAATGGTTGTGTCTCATACAAATTCCTACACTGAACCTATGCTCTGCCTGTCTCCCCTCTTAATTTCCTTTAACCCAATAATAGTTATATTGGTCGATCCTTGTATTTTACAAGACAGATGTTACTGTTGTTGTTTGAACATTACAAACCTGTTGTCGTGGTAATTTCTGTAATAAAGGATCGTGAACAAATTCTTTGTTGCGTGTATAATTATTTTAGAGGAACAGAGTTAGTCATTGCAATGAGTGGAGAGGGAGAGAGCGAATCGCAGGACGCAGCCTGTAGTCGAGCTCACCCGTCCTGCCGGATACAGGAAGCACGTGTGTATATATGTGGTGAGATGTGTGAGACCGTTGGGGTGGGGTGATGCACTGCCCTGTCTGATGATGACCTTGAAGTCCTTGTAAGGATTCTCTTCGACTATGTGTTTTAGTGTGTTGTTTTAGTCTGCAAGTGGGTCGCAGGTTTTCCGTGTTGCGGGAATAACGCACCCTTGCCTAGAGCGCATGCTGTTCAGATAGTGTTTGGCAAACATGTTATTGTAGAAAGGGAAAAGGAGGATTTTGCCTGTACATATTCCTCCTTTTGTTTATATTTAAACATCAGTACGAAAGAAAATCATGTCAAAAACAGCAAAATATGAACGCACTCAAAATAAGCGAAAACAGCAAAGTATTAACACTCAAAAAATAAGCAGATAATCGACAGATATATAGAAAACCTCGGTCGGCGAACCCGAGAACATCCAGGGACTCACACCCCAAGGTTTATGAGAACCCATCATAAAAGGAAGAGGGACGGAGGTCCCTAGCAAACTGTGGAAAAGTCGTCGTCTGAGTCGAAGTCGGGGAGGGATAGGGGAAAGGGATCGTCGAGGGAGCGGGCGTCCATCTGGGGATTGGCTAAGTAACGGACGAAAGCGGAGGAAACGAGTTTAGTGACAGCTGAACGAGCATGGGGAACAATACACCATGATGAAGCCAAAAGGACGTGCAAACCGACCACAACGATGGCGCAGGCACGAAGGAGCCACAGGTCTGTGAGCCAGGACTGCCAGTCCCATCCCGAGGGGTGAGCGATTGGTGTTCAACCAGCCAAAGAGGGCACATGTCACTCCGCTGCTCATCGAGCTCCACTGGTTACCTGTAGCCGCCCGCATCAAGTTCAAGTCTCTTATGCTGGCCTACAGAGTGATTGCTGGGAATGCTCCCACCTACTTAAATGCTCTTGTAAGAGCACATGTTGCCCCCCGGATGCTGCGCTCGTCAAATGAGCGTCGCCAGGCTTTGCCGGCCATACAGCCACGGCAATCCAGGCTATTCTCATTTGTAGTTCCACGTTGGTGGAACGAGCTGCCAAAAATGACCAGAGCGGGGACCTCCCTCTCTGTCTTTAAGAAGCACTTGAAGACCCAGCTCTTCAGTGAGTACCTCCTGTCCTAACCGACAACTACTTAGCACCACCTTGCAGTATTTATTGTTACACGAATGTTGTTGTTACACCAATCTCTGTCGCAATGTAGCTTGAATGTTATTCTCCCTTGTAAGTCGCTTTGGATAAAAGCGTCTGCTAAATAACTAAATGTAAATTATGTAAATGTAATCGTATGGGAGATATTGCCGGCTGCATCTGGAATGTACGTGCAGCACGAATCGCCGATAAGATGACAGAGGCCGCCACTGAAAGCTAGGATGATGTCGAGGGCGGCAACCGGCTCAAGGAGCGTGCCAGCTCGGGAGTGGAAGGTGGTGCTGTTATGGGCACGTAAAGCCTGACTAGAGTACAGGGGACATGGGTAAGGTAGATTAGGCCTAGCGAGCCACCACCTATTTGGGCCCGCTACGGGATCGGTGAGTGAAAGGAAGGTGCAATACCATTCATCGGAGGTGAGGGGAACGGGGCGGACGGGGAGGGCTTCCGTCACTGTATGGAGAAAAAGGGTGCAGGCGTAGCAGGAGTTATTAACTTCTGCGGCCTCAATCCAGGAGCGTAGTAGGCGCCACGAGAGGTTCATTCCTAGGTCTTTGTTATCTGGGGACACGGGTGGGACCTTCTCCATAAGACAGAGATTCACATAATGGACAGATTTAAAGGCGATGGCGTCAGGGGAGGAATGTATATGTCTGGCGAATATGGCGATGAGACGACGGTGCGGCGGGCGGGGGTTGAACTACCAACCAAAAATAGCCGCACGGATCGGTGCCTGAAAGGTAGGCGCATATGACGAAGAAACCGAAGTTGTTTACCTGGAGTCTGGACATGCTTATCATGACCATAGCGTTAAGATTAGAGGGCTTTTGGAGCATTAGTCGGTTGTTCAGGTCAGACTGGTCTTGGGGTAAGGTATAACCCCAGGGGATATGATCTGTATTCCACACAGCCTGGGCTCAGTTTGTACAGGGGCCCCAATTGCCTGGACGGGGAACATTTCCAGTGTGAAAAACCCACGTATAACATATATATATTGTCGTCCCGCCCAGGGCCGTGCACACTGAAGAGGCCGGGGAGTCGGAACGGGTGCCAGGGTGGACGGCGCTCCATGGTGTCGTCTGCTTCTGCTTCCTTGATATAGTGTGGTGTGTGGTGGTCAGCGTCGTTCGTCTATGACCTATTGGTGCGTTTGTCTCTGACCTAAGGTGGACGGTTGCCAGCACGCGTCACCTTGCAACTAACAGTGTCCATAACAGTGTTTTTTAGGGGATGGGAGGGGTTGTGTGTGACCCTCCTTGCTGGGTGTTTCCGGGCTGTAGTTGGAGGCTGATGGTCTTGCAGTGACTGGCATGCACCCACGTTGCCCTTTCCTGGACTTTTATCGTCGTGTGGGTTGTCAGGAAGACCTGGTATGGGCCCAGCCAGTGCTGGTGTTTCCAGGACTTCCGGCGGTGATTCTTTATCAGCATGAAGTCGCCAGGTCGAATGTTGTGCAATGGGCCCAGTGGCGTCTTGGGGCAAGGCAGAGCCTACCTGTTGTCTGATTTCAGAAAAAGACTTAGTTAAGGAAATGCAATATCTTACCAGCGTGTCTTCGCAGAGGTTGGTGTCCATCAGTGGGCGTGGAGGTCCCAGTCCCACATTGGGAGGGGCTGCAAAAAGGACCTCGAAAGGGGAAAGGTTATTTTGCGGGCGCACTCGCATTCTCACATTTACATTTACATTTAGTCATTTGGCAGACGCTTTTATCCAAAGCGACTTACAAGGGAGAATAACATTCAGCTACATTGCGAGATTAGTGTAACAACAACATTGGTGTAACAATAAATACTGCAAGGTGGTGCAAAGTAATTGTAGATTAGGACAGGAGGTACTCACTGAAGAGCTGGGTCTTCAGGTGCTTCTTAAAGACAGAGAGGGAGGTCCCCGCTCTGGTCATTTTTGGCAGCTCGTTCCACCAACGTGGAACTACAAATGAGAATAGCCTGGATTGCCGTGGCTGTATGGCCGGCAGAGCCAGGCGACGCTCATTTGACGAGCGCAGCATCCGGGGGGCAACATGTGCTCGTACAAGAGCATTTAAGTAGGCGGGAGCATTCCCAACAATCACTCTGTAGGCCAGCATAAGAGACTTGAACTTGATGCGGGCGGCTACAGGTAACCAGTGGAGCTCGATGAGCAGCGGAGTGACATGTGCCCTCTTTGGCTGGTTGAACACCAGTCGCGCCGCCGCATTCTGTATCATCTGAAGTGGCTTCACCGCACAGGCCGGCAAGCCTGTTAAGAGGGCATTGCAGTAGTCGAGACGGGACATCACCAAGGTTTGTACCAGCAGTTGAGTGGCATATTGGGTCAGGTACGGCCTGACTTTTCGGATGTTGAGTAGTGCGAAGCGGCAGGACCGGGAGACTGCGGCAACATGGTCCGAGAATGTCAGTTGGTCATCAATAATGACACCAAGATTCCTTGCAGCCTTGGTAGGAACAAGAGATAGAGAGTCGATTTTAATATCAATGTTGTGATAAATACCTTGTTTGGCCGGGAAGACCAGCAGTTCCGTTTTCGCCAGATTTAGTTGAAGATGATAATCCTTCATCCATGTGGATATGTCAGCGAGACAATCCGAGATCCGCGTCGAGATAGTAGGGTCGTCTGGCGGGAAGGACAGATAGAGTTGAGTATCATCCGCATAGCAGTGATATGAAAAGCCATGTGAGCGGATGATCGGGCCCAGTGAGGTGGTGTATATGGCAAAGAGGAGGGGTCCTAGCACCGAGCCTTGGGGCACCCCTGTGGTGAGGTTGTGAGGCACAGACAGCTGGCCTCGCCATGTCACACTGAACGAGCGCCCAGTAAGGTAAGATTCGAACCAGGAAAGTGCACTGCCCGTTATGCCCATGCTTGAGAGTATGGACAGGAGTATGCAATGATTGACAGTGTCAAAAGCAGCTGATAAGTCTAGCAGAATGAGGACCGAGGATTTGGCAGCAGCTCTAGCAGTTTTTAAGGCCCCTGTCACAGACAACAGGGCTGTTTCAGTGGAGTGACCACTTTTGAAGCCAGATTGAAGTGTATCAAGAAGGTTGTTTCTTGACAGGTACTCTGTAACCTGTCTAGAGACCGCCCTCTCTAAGGTTTTGGAAAGGAATGGGAGGAGAGAGACCGGCCGATAGTTTCCTACTTGATTGGGATTGAGTGAGGGTTTTTTGAGCAGTGGTGCGACCCGAGCCGCTTTGAAAGCGGAAGGGAAAGTGCCGGAAGTTAGGGAAGAATTAATCACATGTGTGATTGCCGGGGTGATAGTCGGTGATATGGCTTGAAGGAAGTGATGGGATCGGATCTAGCGGACAGGTAGTGGGACGGCTACATGTTAGTAGTTTAGATACCTCACTTTCAGCGAGGGGGGTGAAACCAGGGAACGATGAGCCTAGGGCTGGAGAAGACAGGTTGTGAGTAAGTTGTTTAGTGAATTGGCTGCTGATGGCTGCCACTTTGTTAGTAAAAAAGGAGGCAAGGCAGTCGGCAGTGAGGTTAGTAGCTGGGGGAGGTGGTGGAGGGTAAAGCAGAGACTTGAAGGTGGCGAATAACTTACGTGTGTCTGTGGCACCGTTGATCCTATCGTTGAAGAAGGCCTTCTTGGCAGCAGTGATGCTGGAGGAGAAGGAGGACAGCAGTGTCTGGTAGCTAGCAAGATCCTCAGTTGTTTTGGATTTGTGCCATTTCCTCTCGGCTGCTCTGAGGTCGGTGCGCGTTGTCCGGAGGGTGTCAGTCAGCCAAGGGTGCGACTGGGTTGAACGAGCAGGTCTGGTGGATAGTGGACACAGGCTATCCAGACATGAGCTCAAGGTGGAGCAGAGGGAGTCAGTGGCATCATTAACCTGCAGAGAGGAGAAAGTGCCGTGGGGTGGAAGAGAAGAGGAGAGCACAGAGGAGAAGTGGGTGGGAGACAAGTTGCGGAGATTGCTGCGGAGAGTAACCATGGGTGGGGAGGTGGGGGGTTGTTTTGGTAGCTGGACATTGAAGTGGATGAAGAAGTGGTCAGAGAGATGAAGAGGAGTGACCCATAGGTTGTCGGTGGTACAGCTCCGAGCAAGAATGAGATCAAGCTCTTTGCCAGCCTTGTGAGTCGGCGGAGTCGGGATCTGTCTTAGGTCGAACGAGCGAACCAAAGACAGGAAGTCAGCCGAGCTCGCACTGTCCAAGTGGATGTTCATGTCTCCGAGGACGAGCATGGGACACTCGTGCTCAGGGATTGATGACAGCAGGGTGTCAAGCTCATGTAGGAAGTCACCTTGTTGTCCTGGTGGACGGTAGATGACGACCACATAGGCTTTCACCGGAGCAGTCACCAAGACGGCGTGATATTCAAAGGAGGCAAAGTTGTTTAAAGGCAGCAGTGGATTAAATTTCCATGTGTTGGAAATTAGCAGGCCAGTCCCACCACCACGGCCAGATGGTCTGGATGTGTGGGAGAATGAGTAGTTAGTGGAGAGTGCAGCCGGGGTTGCGCTATCTTCCGGTTTAATCCATGTCTCAGTGAGAGCAAGGAGCTCTAAGGAGAGTTGGTTGGCATGACCAGAAATGAAGTCTGCCTTGTTAACTGCAGATCGACAATTCCACAAGCCAACAGAGAAGGAGGTCTTTGCAGAAGATGTTTGCTGCAGGGACCTGAGGTTACCCGGATTGCATCGGCGTATGGTATAACGACGCTTTCTGGGTGACCTTGAAGTTGTAGGGATGCGGTAGTAGCACATTTTGTATGGAGTGAGAGAAAGAAGGCAGGTTTGCCTTGTTCGGTGTCCTTGCTTCGGTTGACGTGCAGAGGTAGACGTGCGTCTTTACACAGAGCGTCTACAAATGGGCCAACGCTTGAAGCTAACGCTTCAAGGGCAGGACCATAAATAGGTGATAGAATACAGCTGCTCGTGTGATTAGGGTTGCACCTGGCTAAGAGCACGCCCACATAAGAGAGGACTTACCTGAATAGGGGGTGTGTCTGGAACACAAGCTTGTTGGCAGATCAGCAAATAGCAGTGAAATGTAC
Organism: Zeus faber; assembly: GCF_960531495.2. Taxonomy (NCBI): domain Eukaryota; kingdom Metazoa; phylum Chordata; class Actinopteri; order Zeiformes; family Zeidae; genus Zeus; species Zeus faber. The sequence continues at coordinate 26,961 of NW_028293179.1, read as the reverse complement.
AGAGTCAATCCAGTAGTCCAAGTTGCAATATCCGAAAAGTCAGGCCGTACCTGACCCAATATGCCACTCAACTGCTGGTACAAACCTTGGTGATGTCCCGTCTCGACTTCTGCAACGCCCTCTTAACAGGCTTGCCGGCCTGTGCGGTGAAGCCACTTCAGATGATACAGAATGCGGCGGCGCGACTGGTGTTCAACCAGCCAAAGAGGGCACATGTCACTCCCCTGCTCATCGAGCTCCACTGGTTACCTGTAGCCGCCCGCATCAAGTTCAAGTCTCTTATGCTGGCCTACAGAGTGATTGCTGGGAATGCTCCCGCCTACTTAAATGCTCTTGTCAGAGCACATGTTGCCCCCCGGATGCTGCGCTCGTCAAATGAGCGTCGCCTGGCTCTGCCGGCCATACAGCCATGGCAATCCAGGCTATTCTCATTTGTAGTTCCACGTTGGTGGAACGAGCTGCCAAAAATGACCAGAGCGGGGACCTCCCTCTCTGTCTTTAAGAAGCACCTGAGGACCCAGCTCTTCAGTGAGTACCTCCTGTCCTAATCTACAATTACTTAGCACCACCTTGCAGTATTTATTGTTACACCAATGTTGTTGTTACACTAATCTCTGTCGCAATGTAGCTGAATGTTATTCTCCCTTGTAAGTCGCTTTGGATAAAAGCGTCTGCTAAATAACTAAATGTAATGTAAATGTAAATGTAAATTAACAATATCAAGAGGACGTCACATTCTACACTACACATTCAAATTAACTGGACGGATACCATAAAAGTGGAAATCCCAGGCCCAACTTCCGGTGCGCTGCACGGCTGAGAACAGCGTCCTGGCTTTGAGCCCGTCAAAGTTTTTAACTTTGTGTGTAATATGTGTAAATCGGGTCCGAGTCTACCGTGTCCGTCTAATTATGTCGATCGTCGTTTGTGGATGTGTGTGAATGGGAAGACGAGCCACCTGTGGATTAAACTGTCTCTGTGGCTTGTTGCCACGGCCTAGGAGGGCATTGTACAACACGGCCGAATCATGGACATGAAGGAGCGAATAGTAACTGGGATCGTACCTCGACACAGCTTGCACTACCGTCGGGATGTTCTGATTGCCTTGCGCCACAAACCATCGCCTTTGCTCCCGAAGATCTTAGATTGTATTCCTCCGGAGCTACGAAGGTCTTCTAGGCGGAAACAAGGAAGGAGAGTTGGAGTTCGTAACAGGCTGCGGCGTAGATCTACCAGACCGCCGTTACCCTCCATCATTTATTACAATGTTCGCTCCTTGAACAATAAGATCGACGAAGTCCGAACCTACACAAGGTACTTTGCCGAATTCCGTGAAGCATCGATTCTATGTTTTACCGAGATGGCTTCAATCCAACATGCCAGACATGCCACACAGTTAAGCTGTGTAATCGTATGGGAGATATTGCCGGCTGCATCTGGAATGTAGGTGCAGCACGAATCGCCGATAACATGACAGAGGCCGCCACTGGAAGCTAGGATGATGTTGAGGGCGCCTTGGTGTTCTAGTAGCATATTAGGCATGGCTCTTATAAAGGGAGTGAGAGCGGAGAAGCCGTCAGTGACAAGTGCGGTGAGGTTCTCTAAACGCATGTCGAGAATGTCGATGTTGTGGGCGTTATTGACTGCACCCCACCAAGGGAGGACTCCGGATAAGTATTTTGTGGCGCCTGACGTGAGTTCTCGTCTGGCGATATGGTGGCCGTTGGTGGTAGCAAACGGCTCAAGGAGTGCGCCAGCTCGGGAGTGGAAGGTGGTACCGTTATGGGCACGTAACGCCTGATTAGAGTACAGCAACCACGGGGAAGGTAGATTAGGCCTAGCGAGCCACTATGGGAGAAATTTACTAGTACATTTAAAAGAAATATGTTCATTATATTCTACCATTAAATAAGAAAGAACATTCGTTATCTTGCCCATATGCAATATGAATGAAGTAAGTGTGTGTGAGACAGGGGTCAGCAAAGACGTGAATAAGTGCTTTGTTGACTGTGGGCCATATGACATGGGAAGGTGTTTTAATGCAAACATCCCCTCATAAAATGTGGCCTGGACTAGTGTCGGGAGGTTTGTTGTTGTAACTGATGTCAAAAAATGCAGACAAATGGCTTCTTTGCACTATTGACCGTATAGGAGGAAGGAAGGGATCCTAATTGAGTAAACAGATTTACATTCTCGACCAACAGAAAGAGGTTAAAAGGAGGAGTCCATGAGCGGCTCGGGAGTTCTTTGCCAAACCAACTCAGATTCTGTTGTCACTTCTTGCAAGTGATAATAAAGTCTTGTATCTTCAGACCTCAACCCCTCTCGAACTTCTCTTCTTCAGTTTAATTGTTAGATGCAGTTTTTTCCACTACATATTTGGCGTTGTCGGCAGGATTGAAGAACAGGGACCCGCCGGCAGCTGGGCTGTGGGTCGGGGACCGGCAAGGGTCACAAAAAACGGGTGGCCACCCAACTTCAAAAGGTAAGCATTGTTCTTACCTATTAGTTTAGTAAATTTGTGTGATCATTGTCTGCCCGATTCTCACGCCCGGTGGTAGGTATTGTGTCTCTCCAAAAAGAACCAAAAGCATATATGTAAAGAAGGAGGAAAGAGAAAGAGAGTGGCTTGGAATGAAGTTGACGCATGCATGCACACACAACGCTCTGTGATTTATACACATTGTAGCAGAGTGTGGAAACGGTCCTGTATAGATCTCTTTTATTTTTGGTAAGCAGGATTGAGACGTCCTGTATAAGATCTATTTTTGGTAAGCAGGGTAGAGACGGCCTGTATAGATCTCTTTTATTTCTGGTAAGCAGGTTAGAGACGTCCTGTATAAGATCTATTTTTGGTAAGCAGGGTAGAGACGGCCTGTATAGATCGCTTTTATTTTTGGTAAGCAGGTTAGAGACGTCCTGTATAAGACCTATTTTTGGTAAGCAGGGTAGAGACGGCCTGTATAGATCTCTTTAATTTTGTCTGCGGGTAATCATATAGAAAGTCCATTAAAAGCATAGGGACAGTGCTCAGAGGCTTATCACTCATGTGATTATCTATTATAAGTTTTGTTTTTCCTGTATAAGATCTATTTTTGGTAAGCAGGGTAGAGACGGCCTGTATAGATCTCTTTTATTTTTGGTAAGCAGGTTAGAGACGTCCTGTATAAGATCTATTTTTGGTAAGCAGGGTAGAGACGGCCTGTATAGATCTCTTTTATTTCTGGTAAGCAGGTTAGAGACGTCCTGTATAAGATCTATTTTTGGTAAGCAGGGTAGAGACGGCCTGTATAGATCTCTTTAATTTTGTCTGAGGGTAATCATATAGAAAGTCCATTAAAAGCATAGGGACAGTGCTCAGAGCTTATCACTCATGTGATTATCTATTATAAGTTTTGTTTTTCCTGTATAAGATCTATTTTTGGTAAGCAGGATAGAGCCGGCCTGTATAGATCTCTTTTATTTCTGGTAAGCAGGTTAGAGACGTCCTGTATAAGATCTCTTTTTGGTAAGCAGGGTAGAGATGTCCTGTATAGATCTCTTTAATTTGGTCTGCGGGTAATCATATAGAAAGTCCATTAAAAGCATAGGGACAGTGCTCAGAGGCTAATCACTCATGTGATTATCTATTTTAAGTTTGTTTTGAAGTTTAAAAATCTGGGGTACTCCCTCTGACGAGAGGGCCCAGTTGGTCGAAATAGTTATTTTGTGTTGTTTTGTGTTAGTTAGGAGCTTTGTTATGTGTTGGTAAATCTGGGATACCGCCTTTCAAGAGAGAAAGGGTCTGCATAGTCAGAGAATTGTGTTTGTCTTCGTCTATTGTAGTTAATTAGCTGAGAGAAGGAGTTCTAGAAGTAATAGATAGAGATATAGGTGAAGATAAGGTATTGTAATTAACAACTAATATAAAATACATTTCTAATAATAGGGCCGAGCAGAGTGGCTTGGGAAGACTGTAGAGAGCAGGGGTTAGAAAGGAGGAGAGGAGACAAGAGAAAAGGTGGGGGTCGAGGAGCTCCGGGGGAGCCGCAAGTCAGAAAAGAAAAAAAAGGGAGTGGAGCAGCTTTACATTCACTTGGAGAAGACAGAGGAAAAGGCGTGAACATAAAGTGTAGTGAATATTAATAAAGTAAAACTAGATAATTAATAGTTACATACATTATTAAGTATCATGGCACCTACAGCCGTGGAAATATTGACAAAAAAAAACCCTTTAAATAAAGAGGAGATAATAAAAATCTCAGCCAAATGGGGTAAGAGGACTGCCAAATTGGGAACAAAGTGGCCAGAGGGAGGAACATTTGATGCAACGGTGTGTAAAGAAATGGAGGTGATGATGAAGAATCACAAAATAAATAAAACCGGGAAAAAAGCGATTGAGAAAAGAGAAAGAGAGAGGATAATATTAGCAATGTTCCAAAAAGAAGGTACAAAGTGGAGGCAGAGAGAAAGAACAGCTAGGGAAATGTTGAGTGGAGTTGAGGAAGTTGAAAAGGTTCAGCCACCTCCATATAACACAGGACAGTACCCAATGATAACAGGTACGGTGGAGGTTAAAGGGGAGGTTAAGCTGGACAAAGAGAGGGATAAGGCTTGTAGAACACAGAGAGGGAGAGGACAACCCTTACAGATAGACTGTTATAAAGGCCTTAGAAGGACAGCAAACGAGTGGAGTAGTGATAGCGGAAGTGATAGTGATGGAGACGAGGTGGTTAATAGAGGAAGAAGGTTAAAAGATAGCCAGATGGAGATGACAGCGGAGCGCAGCCATGAGGGAGAGAGCTTCAGTGGGACACCAGGGAAAGAAAGGGAGGGGGCCGAGCCCAGCAGCAGTATATCAGCGCAAGTTCCCCTAGTGTTCGACTTGCAAGAGGAACTTAGGAGATCACAAAGAAAGAAAAGAGCACCTAAGACTTATTCAGAAATATATCCTATCCTGGTAAAAGGACAACAAGCCCAATATATCCCATGGGGGTCCCAAGATTTAGAAGGATTGGTAAAAAAGTTACCTAATATTAACAAAGGGGCTGCAAAGTGGATAGGGATGTTTGAGGAAAACACCATAGGGAATATAATGGCGGTGGGTGATCTGAAAGCTTTGTTGGCCAGAGTGTTGGGGATAGAGAAGATGAAGAGCATACTAACAAACGGGGGTTTGAGCCAACTGTTGGACGAGACCTCTGATGGAACCACATTTGAGGCTTATAGACAAAGAACTTGGACAGCACTCAGATGCGAGTACCCAGTCTGTATTGACCACAAGATCCTGAGAGGTCACACAATAGGCGACACAGAGAACCCTGCAACATTCCTGCAGAACCAAGTTAGGAGGTGGCAATTGGAGACGGAGAAAGATCCAGAAAATGATGGATTGATCTCGATGCTGTTCAGGAATGCCATAATAGAAGCATTGCCTGGCCCGGTCAAAAGCAAGCTAGGAGATGTGGTGGGACTGACCTCATCGATGCCCCATAAAGAGTTCAGTGATCATCTGGTCCACGCAGTGGAGAGATATCGACCAAACGAACAGAAGATTCAAGAACAAAGCAAAGAGGTGCAGAGAAAGCTGACTCAGCTTCAGCTAGAAGAACTCACGAAGAAAGAAAAGAAAAAGCAGGCGGTTGTTGTGAAACCAGATGTTGCAACAATGCAAAACGTCCAACAGGCCCCGCCACAGATCCAACCTCTTCAACAGACATTTCCCCCCCCGGCACGACAGCCTCAGAGCCAAGGGTCACTCACCCCACCTGTGGTTAATGTTTATACGCAGAATAGTGGGAATCCGAGGGGTGGAAACACACGGAACCAGTATAGGGGACAGCGAGAATATCCAAGGTATGCTCAGCAGCAGGGGCAGTCTAGTTACACCATGGGACGGGGGCCCCCGAGACAGTACAGAGGGCCTATAGTATGTTGGGGATGTAACCAGTAAGGACATACAAGAAACGAGTGTTTAACCAACCCTTCCTCACCAAGACAACAGCAGGGACAGCAGTGGCAAGGTCAGCAAGGTCAAGGAAGAGGTCAGTGGAGACAGACAGGACCGTTTATGGGTCAAGGGTACTAGGGGTGCCCAGAGAATCCTCAGGGGGAGGGTCAGCATGTAGCAATTACGAAACATGCTGAAGCGGAACCAACACTGCAGGTTCTGATAAATGATAGAGGCACACCAATGATGGTTGATACTGGAGCTACTTACACATGTCTAAGTAAAAAAGATGCCTCTCATCTCCCCATGGCAGGAAAATTTGCCAAAACTGTAGGATTTTCGGGACAAACGCAGTTAACACCCATGACAGCTCCAGTGACATTAATGCTACACGAACGTGTGGCTACGATACCCATCTTGGTTTCAGACACCACACCGGTCAATTTATTAGGAAGAGATGCACTATGTAAATTAGGAATACAAATATTATGCACACCACAAGGCATACTAATTGAATCAACAGGGATAGCACCTCAAATGGTGGTATCAAAACCAGACACTGCAAATATTTACTGGATTGGTGATATCCACAAGTAAGTCAGCAAAACAGTGGACAAATGGGGAAAATACATTAGAGCTCAAATTCCCCAAGCAAGAGCGTCAAGGATAGGATATCATTGCACCCTGATATATGATCCACAGCAGGACCCGCAATTGGAAAAAGAATGGCAAAAGAAAGCCGCAGGAAAAAAAGTGGCAATTGAATCGCAACACATAGTAATTGGACCACAAGGTGCTGCTATGACGGCACAAGATGTGGATCAGTCGACAGCAATCAAAGATTGGTTCACAGACACTGACAGAGCACCTCACATTACCCTACTGATAAAAAAGGGTTTCGAAGCTAAACACCTGGGGGCACATATGTCCTATGAAAAACAACTCGAATGGGAGGAAACGGATAACAAATTAATTCTCCAGTCATGTTGTAAAAAATATTTGAAGATATTGTGCTATACACACATAACAGGCGTTTTACAGGAAGTGGAAGTGATTCAAAAACAACAGGAACCACTAACAGCAGGACAACTACTCAGGGACAGACAGATGGAGTTGAGGACAGAAATGGAAGAGACGATTCCTGGACAGGTATGGTCACAATCTGACACCGATGTAGGTTTAGTGCATTCAGCTAACGCGGTAAAAATCCAAACCAAACCAAACGTTCAACTGCCATGGCGAAAACAATATTATATAAAACCCGAGGCAGAGGCAGGCATAGCTCCCACCATAGAAGGACTAATAAAGGCCAGTGTTATAATAGAGACAAAAAGTAACTGTAACACTCCTTTGCTTCCTGTGCTAAAAGCAGATAAACAAAAATGGCGGTTGGTGCATGATTTGCGAGCTGTCAATGACGTTGTTGAGGACATGCAGGCTGAAGTTCCAAATCCACACACGATGCTAACCAACGTTCCTCCTGATGCCAAGTATTTCACAGTGATTGATTTATGTGGTGCATTTTTCAGTGTAACTCTTGCAGAAGAAAGCAGACATTTGTTCGCATTTACGTATAAAGGTAAACAATACACTTATACAAGAATGCCACAGGGGTTTAAACATTCTTCACATTTGTTTAATCAGGTGTTGAAAAGTGATTTGAACGAACTGGTACTACATGGTACACTGATACAGTATGTGGACGATCTCCTGATATGTTCTCCTACATTGGAACAGTGTCATGAGGACTCCATGGCTGTATTAACACGATTGGCAATAGGGGGGCACAAGGTGTCCAGGAAAAATTACAATACTGCCAGACAGATTTTGAATACTTGGGGAGGCTGATAGCACACCAAACTAAAGCCATAGCACCCAATCAGCTCGAGGGGATTAGCAAAGCACCTAAACCAGACACGGTACGACAAATGATGATATTTCTGGGGATGACAGGGTTTAGTCAGATTGGATAGAGGACTATGCCCTTAAAACTGCACCATTAAGAGCAATAAGAAGAACGTAGGAACAACTAACCTTCAAGCTAAACTTATGTGGGATGCAGATGCATTGGCAGCGTTTGAAAGCATCAAACGGAACTTCAGGGAGCAAGTGCATTGGCAACTCCAGACTATACAAAACCATTCCTATTGTATGTAGCAAATAGGAGTCAGGGGTACGCATCAGCAATACTAATGCAAGAATCCTGCAGTGGGAGGCGAAATCAACCCATAGCATATTATAGCTCAAAATTGGATACAGTAGCACAAGGCTACCCACCCTGTTATCAGGGCTTAGCTGTGGTACAGTATGCTTATGACAAAGCTTCGTCCATCACGATGGGATATCCGGTAACTATTTTTACACATCATAAAGTTACTGAACTGATTGAACAGGGGAAATTTGTGTTGACAAACGCTAGGTTGTTGGAATATTTGACCTTGCTTACGTTCCCCGATGTTACCATCAGAAGGTGTTCAACGGTGAACCCAGCAGAAAAAATTCTGCATTATTTTGAAAGGACATCACACGACTGTGTGACCGATTCTCTGACGTTTACCAAGTTAAGGCCTGATTTGTTGTCAACACCACTAATGGGGGCTGAGGAGGAGTTGTTTGTAGATGGTTCGTGCTACAGAGATCATTTGGGTAACCATGCAGGATTTGCAGTAGTACGACAAAACCCGGATAGAACTTTCGCTGTCATTCAAAGTTCTTATTGTAAACAACCATGTTCAGCACAGGTGGCTGAATTGAAAGCTCTTACAGCTGCCTGTTGCCGGGAAGGGGCAGGTAAAATTGTGAACATATATACTGATTCTGCATATGCACATGGTGTGTGTCCTCTGTTCGGAGCAGTATGGAAAATGAGGGGTTTTAAGAAGACTGATGGGTCCCCCATAATGCATTGTGATCAGATTGTGGAACTGATGTTGGCATTGTTGCGACCAAAGCAAGTGGCGATAATCAAATGTCAGGCACACAAGAAAGGAAATGACTATGTCACAAAAGGTAACAGTGCTGCAGATGAGGCGGCCAAGAGAGCCTGTAACAGTTGTGTTTTGATTCAGGCAGTGTTGACTATGCCTGTGGCTTCACCTACTGAAGATGATGTTGTCCACATGCAAGAGAAGGCTGGTGTCTATGAGCAAAACATGTGGCTAAAGAGGGGTGCGGTGCGCACTCCGACTGGGTTATGGAGAACTCATGACGGGATGTTAGTGGCACCGACCGCGTTGTTAGGATTGCTTATCACTAATGCGCATGCCATTGCGCAAGGGGGGAAGTAGTAAGGAGAATCAGAAAACAAGGTTTTTGGTCACCATACTTGCAAACAATGGTTGAAAATCAGCTCAATGAATGTGAAGTATGTGCGAAAAATAATGTAAGAAAAACAATCACCACCCCATTGGGACACATTCCAACACCAGAGGGACCATTTAGACATCTAGTCTTAGACTATGTGGACATGATCAAAAAAGTAAATGGGAAGAGATACATGCTTGTAGTCATTGACAGATTTAGCAGAAGGGTGGAGGCAGTCCCATCAAAAGATCAGAGTGCGGCTACAGTAATCAAATTTTTGACCAGAGAGGTCATGCCAAGGTTTGGAATTCCAAAAGAAATAAGCTCAGACAACGGCTCTGCGTTTATCCAAAAAACTGTTAACAAGTAATACAGCAATTACATGTCAAACAAAGATTGGGTTGTGTGTATCACCCTCAATCACAAGGAATGGTGGAAAGAGTGATTGGAACAATCAAGACAAAAATTAACAAAATTTGTGCAAGTGCTAAATTGAACTGGGTAGATGCACTCCCATTAGCACTAATGAGTTATCGCATGCAAACTAACAGAATGACACATTTAACTCCCCACGAAATGCTCACGGGTCGACCCATGCCTGCACCTAACCTCAGAGGACCCCATAAGGGTCCTCCACTGGAACAATTGCAATTAGAAATTAGAGAATATATCAAGCAACTAACTGGCATACATAAGCATATATTCCAACAGGAGAAGGACCGAGTACCAGAACCAGAAGATGACCCACCAAGGGGGGTGGAACCAGGCGACCAGGTGTACCTAAGGGTGTTCCGGAGAAAGTGGAACGAGCCCAGGAGAGAAGGACCATACAAAGTCACCAATGCAACCCCAACTGCCATCCAGGTGGAAGGGAGTTCCACCTGGTACCACCTCAACCACTGCACGAAAGCTGCGCAACCCAGGACGAGGGAAGAGAGTGGGGAGGAGTTGGATGCAGACGCACCCGATACTGACCCACCACCCCAAGACCAGACCTAGCCCAGCCAGGATGATGATGATGTTGAAGCTGATGAAGCTGTTCCTGATCCTCTACGGCTTTGGGCAGACCCCAGTGGCCCAAGGACGGATTCAGAGGAAGGATGAAATCACACTAACAGAGCAGACCTGGAACAACCAGGAATCAGATGGTAACAACAGAGAAAACATGACAGTGTTGCAGGAAAGGCTAGCCCTGAGGTATTCAGGAATAGTAAATAGTGTAAGTAAAAAGAGGTCAGAGAGAGAAGCCTTACATATTGAAACACCCCCACAAGAAGTAAAATTTGACAATGAACGAATTATCTTAAGTGTTATGGCAGATGGAGAACGTCAATGTGCGGTAATGATGCTCAAGAAGTTCAAACCAATTATCTGGGGACAAGAACAATGCAAAATAAGTATTTCAAAGACTCATGCATACTGGTGTTTTACAGTCGAACCTACAAATCAATGGAACTATGAGATATGAGAACCACTACAGATTAGAAATTACGAAACTGCAGATTCCAAATATACGTGAAGATACAAAAATATTTTCCTTATTAAGACGAAATGCCTCTTGCAAATAAAATATTAACTATGGACTCGGACATAATTAATAAGTATACTAATATAACAAGCGTCACCGTAAAGGGTAGTGTGATAACAACAGATGATGCCGTATCCATTTTTTAGACGGAAGGGACAATCACCACAATAGCTCCAAGAGAAAATGTTTTAAGCACAGAGGCGACAGCAATAGAGGATGGCCATCCTGAAAAAAGATCAAATAAAACAACAAGAGCCATAAAACAGGATATATCTGTTAAACAAGATACATCTGATCACTTCAAATGAAAAATGAAAGTAATAACTGTAGACCGGTTGTATGATCAAGCAATAGGAAATAGCTGGTACAAATGGGAAAATGGGGAACAATATTGGCTCAAATAGGATTAGTTCTTTTGATTGTATTCACAATGATGGGATTGATTTTTGTTGTTGTATTCCAATACTAAGGTCCATGATAGAATCTAGGCTAAACAAGCAAATGTTCCTTATGTACAAAGGCATAGGTGAGGAGAAAGGATTAGAATGGGAATATGTTGGGAATAAAAGCCAGAGTGAATATGGGGATGATGACGACATGGAAGGGGAGAAATTCAAGGTTTGACCTGGCCTTGAGGAGGCTCACATGTGATTGTGCTAGTAACCTCTCCATGTGGGTCACACCCTTGTTAAGCAGGATGAACACTGAACTCATAAAATAACCGGACATGAAGATGCTGATGAAAGCTGAAGCAACGACTACAATAATAACCAAAACCCCCCACAAACATACAGCACACCAATACATGAAGATCACCTGATCATCCACGACAATGCATGCTGAAAGTTTGTTTAATTTTGTGTTATGCATTCATTGAAGTACTTATATGATGTTTTTCTAGGTTATGGGTTGTAGAGAGATAATGATTTAGATGTTTTTCACGATTTATAGAGGAAATAACACATGCAGGACTCTACTTAAAAAACAGGCTGCCGCTTACATGACATTTATAACTGAACTCATTATTCTAAGTGATTTACTAAGTTAACTTGTACTCATGTTAAGATGTTTTGCAATAATGTGCAATTTGATATAAGTATGCTAAAGGTTTTTATGTTAACTTTTAATTTTTGTATTGCATGTTTTTATATTCGATTATATATTGCATTATGGGTACCAACTCAGAGGATTGAAACACTTATAGGGTATCGCACAATTGGTAACCTTTTTTAACTTGCTTAAGTAAAAGGTTCAGGTTGAAAACCCTGAAACAGGTTGAAATTCCTGTGATGATAAGAAAGCAAGACGTTTTTTCCAGGTAATCAAATGTGAATACTGTTCGTTTATCTAGCAGTCCGGCAAGTAGTCATCTGTAAATTGGGGTTATTAAAGATAATGGTAATTGACATTGGGACTTAATAAGTCCCAAAGGGGGGATATATGGGAGAAATTTACTAGTACATTTAAAATAAATATGTTCATTATATTCTACCATTAAATAAGAAAGAACATTCGTTATCTTGCCCATATGCTATATGAATGAAGTAAGTGTGTGTGAGACAGGGGTCAGCAAAGACGTGAATAAGTGCTTTGTTGACTGTGGGCCATGTGACATGGGAAGGTGTGTGAATGCAAACATCCCCTCATAAAATGTGGCCTGGACTAGTGTCGGGAGGTTTGTTGTTGTAACTGATGTCAAAAAATGCAGACAAATGGCTTCTTTGCACTATTGACCGTATAGGAGGAAGGAAGGGATCCTAATTGAGTAAACAGATTTACATTCTCCACCAACAGAAAGAGGTTAAAAGGAGGAGTCCATGAGTGGCTCGGCAGTTCTTTGCCAAACCAACTCAGATTCTGTTGTCACTTCTTGCAAGTGATAATAAAGTCTTATATCTTCAGACCTCGACTCTCTCGAACTTCTCTTCTTCAGTTTAATTGTTCGATGCAGTTTTTTCCACTACAACGCAAGGAGAAAAGACAAACAAAACTTGGCATTCTGCAACTGTTCGCAAAGCAGGGACAGACATGGTTCAAAGCTGCAAAGGAAAAAAGAGAACAAAGTAGACAAGAAATAAAGAAAAATGAAAAGGAAACAGAAAAATTGATGGAGAAGATTACCACACCCTTCTCACATACAGTATCTGTAAAGAAGCCCCCGCCTTATGAGAAGGAGGTGAAGTTCACTGATGTTTATCCGCAGCTCCCAGTGACTACACAGGAAGGCAGCTATCTCTTCAAAGATGAAAATGAGCAAATAATAGAGATGGGCAAGGCTAAAACAACCATCAAGATGTATCCGAGCTCCAACACTACCAAGAGAAGGAACCATTTGGGAAGCAGACAATGAGTGAGAGGTTTGGAAATAGGAGAAGAGATTGGGAGTGACACCGACGAAGCTATTGGAGCATATCACCCAGCAGTCAGACGGATGTTGGCTAAAGCGGAGAAAAAAGGAGATCGACCAGTGAGGAAAATGTCACCAGGAACGGATATTCAACAAGTATTGGAAAAACAATTACACAAATTGCAAATAACAGTGAAGAGACTCCAGAACAAAAAGCCTCAAAAGCCAGACACGTTGAGGTATGGACTACGTCCAAGAAAAGGAAAGAGACCCGACAAAATGTGTCCAGTGATAATTCGAGGGCAAAATTTAGAATACAAGCCTTGGCAGAACACAGACATGTCTAACATACTTGAAAAGTTACCCACTCTTCAAGATGGAGCACATCCGTGGATCTCAGTGCTGGAAGAGGTTTTGGTGGGAACACAGCCTGCCATGGGAGATATTAAGAGACTTCTGGCTAGCCTTATTGGAGTCCCAGCGATGGAGGAGATCCTGCAGGCGGCAGGCCTTAACAGATATGCGGCAACTGCATGACCAAGATTTGTTTGCTGCAAGCAGAGGTCGGATGTGGGGAGAATTGAAAGATGCATTTCCAATAAACGTACGCCCGGACAACATCTTTATCGAGGCATTGGGCCCACAGGAAAATCCAAGAGCCTATGTGTCAAGAACTCATCAAGTGTGGAGAAATGTCACAGGAAATGATCCAGATCTGAATCAAAAGGAGAATGGGAGAAAAGGAGATAAATTCTCCGAGCTAAAATACAGAAGGGGCTGCCTCTACAAGTGAGGAGCAAATTGGCAGAAGTGGTTGGTCTTGGAAGCATGACCAAAGGTGTTAATACGGACCACATAGCGTATCAAGTGGAGCTATATTGGAAAAAGGAGCATGAGAACTCAGAAACCTCAACCAAATACAGTTGGTGGATAACAAGAAGAAGGAAAAGAAACAAGCTGTGGTTATGCAGAGCCAGTCACAACCAAATCAATTACCACCACAACAACAGCAAGAACAGATTCAGGTTCTACCATCTGTGGTCCCCACTGTCTCCTTTCCACAGCCAGTTTTTGACCAACCACAAATATGGAGAGGAAGAGGTCAAGGAAATTTAAGAAGAGGAAGAGGAGGAAATTTTCAAAAGTCTCAAGGAGCGTGTCATAATTGTGGACAACTAGTTCATTTTGTACGTGACTGCTACAGGTACAGAGGAGGCTTCAGAGTAGGCTTCAGAGGAGGCTTCAGAGGAGGCTTCAGAGGGGGCTTCAGAGGACAACCACAGCCACCCAGGCAACCGGAGAAAACACTTACAGGGATCCGGAACCTGGTTTATAGGGGTGCCCAGAAGACTCGAAAGGGAGGTGTCAGCTGGTAGTATCAGGGCCGAGGCAAGATCCAAACATAGAGGTGAAAATAAATGATAAGCCATTGGAAGTAATGGCAGATTGCGGAGCAGCTTTCACCTATGTTCGGCCTGAAGATGCTATACATCTCCCCATGTTTGACCAATTGGTACGGACAATCGGGTTTGAGGGTGTGAAACAGCTGATTCCTCTCACAAAATCAATTGAGCTCTGCTGTAGAAATCGGAAAATCACACTACCTATTTTGGTGTCAGAACATATGCCCATTGCACTCTTGGGAAGAGATGCTATGTGAAAACTTAATTCTTCAATACGGTGTACACCGGACGGCTGTCTGGTGGATGTGCCACCTGATGTCTACCACCAATTATCTATGGCACCAGAGACCGAGACGTCCTCAGTATATTGGATTGGAAATCTTAGTCCAGAGCTATTAGAGCCAGCCAAGATAAAGGAGAAGTTCATTGTGGAAAATATGGCTGATGCTAAGGCCCCTGAGTATCCACATCACTGCACGCTGAAATATTTCAAAAAAGCTGGCCAATCGGATCCGGAAGAATGATTGAGTAATCAACCCAAGCATGTTCAGCTGACATCATGCTGCATAATTGTGGGACCACAAGGAGCAGCTATGAAGATAAATACTAATGAGTATCTTGAGAAAGAGTATGACATTAATGGTGTCTGAAATATTTGACCAGAAGCATATGAGAGAAATGATGTCAGAAGCTGAGGAAGCCATTTTTCCACCAATAAAGGAGAATCTTGCTATCTGGATAAGTGAAGAACAGAAGTTCATGAAAATCATGATTTCAGCTCAAGGACAAGCACAACCACAAGTGATACAGATGACACATGAGTCAATGTTCAGCGCTAAATTGGACTCAGACAGCATGAGAGAGGAGATGCTGCAACAAATTCCAGAATGTTTGTGGTCACAACATAGTACTGATATCGGAATTGTGAAGTCAGCCCAACCGGTGAGAGTTGAACTGAGACCAGGAACCAAACCTTGGAAGAACCAATACCCACTAAAGGCAATCAAAGGGATTGAACCACAAATTGAAGGACTGTTAAAAGCAGGTGTTGTGGAAATATATTTGGATCCTCAGAGCAATACGCCTATATTGCCTTTAATGACCCCAAATGAAGCCTATCGCTTGGTACATGATTTAAGAGCGATAAATGAAGTGGTGCAGGATTTTCCAGCAGATGTACCAGATCCATATACCTTGTTAGCCCAAATTCCTCCAGAGGCTACACACTTCACAGTGCTGGAATTGTGTGGAGCATTTTTCAGTGTTCCATTGAGCAAAGAAAGTCAAGGATTGTTCGGATTCACATACAAAGGACAATCCTTCAAGTACAAGAGGCTTCCTCAAGGATTCAAACATAGCCCTCACATTTTCAATAAAGTGTTGCAGGATGACTTGGCTGGGATTGATGAGATCTTGAAAAGTACTGTCAGTATGTGGACGACATCGTCATCTGTTCACCAGATAAGGAAACGTGCCATGAGGAATCAATCAAACTGTTAGAGCTATTGGCAGACAAAGGACACAAGGCTTCTCAGAAGAAGCTACAGTAGTGTCAAGAAAAAGTAATTTATTTGGGTCAAACAATAACCCATGGACACAGAAGCATCTCTGAGAGTCATTTGGAAGCCATTTGAAAGACACCAAAGCCTTGAACAGTCAGAGAGATGATGACATTTCTTGGCATTGCGGGATTTTCTTTAGCTTGGGTAGAAGATTATGCCTGCCTAACAAGGCCTTTGAGAGCCATGATAAAAGAGACTGGAATGCTCAACACTATTGTAACCTCACCTGGACACAGGAAGGTCTTATGGCATTTCGAACGATCAAACAGAGGCTGCAAGAAGCTCCAGCGCTTGCGCTGCCTGACTACTCTAAGAACTTTTACTGTATGTGGCTACGTCCACTGGAGGCAAATATGCATGTGCAGTTCTTTGTCAGCCCACAGGTACAGGGACAAGCCCTCAACCTGTTTCATATTATTCTACTGCCAATTCAGAAGTAGAATTGGAGCTACTACGGTGCTAAAGAGCAATGGTGGGAGTTTATCTGCTGTATGATAAAGCATCATCAGTAACTATGGGTTACCCAGTGACAATTCTTACCCATCATAGTCTCAGAAATCTTTTGAACTTCGGTAAATGTACATTTACTATGTCTAGGCTAAGAGACTATCACAGGCTCTTAGAGCAGGAAGATGTCACCATAGTAAGGTGCGTCATGGTAAATCCAGCTGAGAATTTACCAACACCAGAGGATGGGGAGCCACATGATTGTGTTCAGAAAGAAGAGAGATATGCAAAGCTCAGATCAGACTTGCAAGCTTTCCCACTGCATGTGTCAGATGTGGAGTATTGGACTGATGGGTCCTGCTATCGAATAGGAGACACATTGAATGCTGGTTATGCAGTAGTCAAAGCCCAGGGAACTGAATTTGTTGTTGAGAAAGCAGAAGTAATACCACAACTTGCTTCTGCACAGCATGCTGAGCTTGTGGGCCTGACTGTAGCTTGTCTATTGGCCAGAGGCAAGCGAGTGACAATATATACAGATTCTGCATATGCACGTAATGTTTGTCTTTTATTTGGATCAGTGTGGAAAAATCGAGGATTTAAGAAAACCGATGGTTCTCCGATACAGCATCATGCCCAGATTGTTAGGAGGTGTGCTGAGTGAACCCAGGTGCAGAGAACAAGGCAGAGGCGAGGTGGCAAAAATAGAGGTTTACTCAAAACAAGTACAAAAACTGGGCAAAAACAAATAAGAAGTCTCGGGAGCTTGGAACAAGAGCGTTGTCATGAGGTTAGACAAACTCAAGACTGAGCGCCCGAGGACACAAACGACAGGGTCTAAATAGGGACAACCAAACGAGACACAGGTGAAACATATCACCTAATGAGGCAGGGTAATCAGGAACAGAAATAGGTGAAGCAGAGCAACCTTGAAAAGGCAGTACTGGCGGCATCTAGTTGCTGATGCTGGTAGGACCCGGGCGAACCCTGACAGGACCCCCCCGTCTAGGAACGGCTCCCGACGTTCCTCCAGGGAGTGTCGCTTGGCGACGGCGGAAATCCTGGATCAGAGAGGGGTCCAGGATATCCCGGGCCGGAACCCAGGAGCGCTCCTCCGGCCCGTAACCCTCCCAGTGCACCAGGTATTGCAGGGCCCCGCGGACCCGGCGGGAGTCCAGGAGCCGGCGGACCGTGTAGGCGGGCTGACCGTCGATGATGCGAGGCGCCGGAGGAGGCCTCGTGGTGGGCACCAAGGTGCTGGTGACCACCGGTCGGAGCCGCGACACGTGGAAGGTGGGGTTTATCCTCATGGACCTGGGGAGCAGAAGACGGTATGCGGCAGGATTGACCCGCCACACGATCTTGAAGGGCCCAACATACCGTGGCGCGAGCTTGCGTGACTCCACCCGTAATGGAAGGTCCCTGGTGGACAGCCAGACACTCTGGCCCGGACGGAGCATAGGCGCTGGTCTGCGCCGTCGGTTGGCCTGGATCTGCTGCTGCTGGGATGTCCTCAGCAGGGCCTGACGAGCCCTCTGCCAGGTCCGTCGGCACCGCTGGACGAACCGCTGGGATGACGGCACTCCCACCTCCGCCTCCTGCTCCTGAAACAGAGGGGGTACGTACCCGAACTGGCACTCAAACGGGGACATGCCAGTGGAAGAGCAGCGCAGAGTGTTGTGAGCGTATTCCGCCCCCACACTAGATGGTCGCTCCAGGAGGCAGGGTTGGAGGACACGAGGCACCTCAGTGTTGTCTCCAGGTCCTGGTTGACCCGCTCAGTCTGGCCATTGGATTGCGGGTGGAAACCGGAGGACAGGCTGACGGAGGCGCCGAGGAGCTGGTGGAATGCTTTCCAGAACCGGGATGCAAACTGCGGACCGCGGTCTGACACCACGTCCAGGGGCAGGCCGAACACCCTGAAAACGTGCTGCACCATGAGCTCAGCAGTCTCCAGAGCTGAGGGGAGCTTGGGCAGAGGAATAAAACGGCAAGCCTTGGAGAACCGGTCTACAACGACAAAGATGACGGTGTGGCCCCGAGACGGTGGAAGGCCGGTGATGAAGTCCACTGAGAGGTGTGACCAGGGCCGACTGGGGATGGGAAGGGGATGCAGCAGCCCCATGGGACGTGACCGGGGGTTCTTGTTCTGGGTGCAGATGGTGCAGGCAGCGACGAAGGACCGGACGTCCTGCTCCATGGTAGGCCACCAGAAACGCCTGCGAAGGAACTCGAGGGTCCTGGAGATCCCCGGGTGGCCAGGAGGCGGGTTGAATGCCCCCGTTGCAGGACTTGTGATCGGACAGCCTTCGGGACAAACAGGTGACCCGGGGGCCCGTTGCCGGGATCCGCCTCCCTCCTTTGGGCCTGCCGGACCTGCGTCTCGATTCCCCAGCGGACCGGAGCCAAGATGAGCTCTGGAGAATGGGCTCGGGGAGTTCAACCAGCTCAGGAGGGTCGAACTGTCTGGAGAGAGCGTCGGGCTTGAGGTTCTTGGACCCGGGACGATACGACAGGATGAAGTTGAACCGATTGAAGAACAAGGCCCATCGGGCTTGACGGGAGTTGAGGCGTTTGGCATCCTGAATGTATGTCAGGTTCTTGTGGTCGGTCCAGACGACAAATGGGTGTTGGGCCCCCTCCAGCCAGTGCCGCCACTCCTCCAACGCCAGTTTGACTGCCAGTAGCTCCCGGTTCCCTATGTCATAGTTCCGTTCCGCTGGGGTGAGGCAACGGGAGAAGAAAGCACATGGATGGAGCTTCTTGTCGTGAGTCCTTTGGGACAAAACGGCCCCCACTCCCACATCGGAAGCATCCACCTCCACCACGAAGGGTAGGGTAGGCTCTGGTGTGGCCAGGACAGGGGCAGCGGTGAACCGCATCTTGAGAGCCCTGAACGCCCCCTCAGCCTCCGCAGTCCAGGCGAAGCGGGCTGTGGATGTCCTAGTGAGGGCGGTGAGGGGAGCCGCCACTGTGCTAAAACCCCGAATGAATCGCCTGTAAAAATTGGCAAACCCGAGGAAGCGCTGCACCTGTTTGACCGAGGTGGGTGGTGGCCAGTCCCGGACGGCTTCGGTCTTGGCAGGATCCATCTGGACGTGACCCTCGGTGATGACAAACCCCAGGAACTGAACGGTGGTGGCGTGGAACTCACTCTGCTCCAGCTTCACATAGAGGCCATTGGCGAGCAGGCGGTGAAGGACCTGTCTCACATGCTGTATGTGTTCGGGAAGGGTCCTGGAGAAGATGAGGATGTCATCGATGTAGACGAACACGAAGCGGTTGAGAAACTCACGGAGGACGTTGTTTACAAAGGCCTGGAAGACAGCGGGAGCATTGGCCAATCCAAAAGGCATGACCAGGTATTCATAATGGCCGGTAGGTGTGTTGAAGGCGGTCTTCCACTCATCCCCCTCGCGGACACGGACGAGATTGTATGCGTTTCGAAGATCGAGTTTGGTGAAGATGGTGGCGCCTTGCAGTTGCTCGAAAGATGTGGACATGAGAGGAAGGGGGTAGCGATTCTTGACCGTGATCTTGTTCAGACCACGGTTATCAATGCAGGGACGCAGGCCGCCATCCTTCTTACCCACGAAGAAAAACCCTGCGCCCGCCTGGGAGGTAGAAGGGCGGATGAAACCTGAGGTGAGCGCCCCCCGGATGTACTCCTCCATGGCTGTAGTCTCAGGGGCAGAGAGAGAGAAGAGACGTCCCCGAGGAGGGCAGGTGCCAGGCAGAAGGTCGATGGCGCAGTCATAGGACCGATGGGGAGGAAGCGTGGTGGCCCGTCTCTTGCTGAAGACCTCCCTCAGATCGGCATACTCGTGGGGCACTCGTGAAAACTCGGGATGGATGGGACCTTGAATACGGACTGGAGCCAGGACACGGACAGGAACTCCGGAGTGGGCAGGGGCTTGGGAAGGGGCCCGAGCTTGGACACGGACTGGAGACTCGAGAGGGTGAGAAGACGGACTAGAACGAAGACAGGTGGTGTGGCAGGCAGGGCCCCATTCGGTGAGACGCCCGGAGGCCCAGTCCAGATGTGGGTTGTGAGGGGCTAGCCATGGGTAGCCCAGGACCAGTGGAAACTCAGGAGAGTGGATGAGGTGGAGCTGGATTACCTCTGAATGTTTTCCGTCCAGTGACAGCCAAAGGGGGGCGGTGAGATGGCACACGCTACCGGAACCCAGTGGTCTTCCATCCAGGGCTGTCACAGTGAGAGGATGCTCTAGAGGTGCCAGAGGGAACTTTAGGGCCTTTGCTAGCCCTACATCCAGGAAGCTACCTGCCGCGCCGGAATCCACCATAGCTTGGAGGGAGTTATGTTGATCTCCCCAGGCGAGGGAGGCAGCCAGCAGGACCCTGGTCGCCTCGAGCTCGGGAGAGAAGGTCGGCCTCTTTGCAGTTCTCCCTACCCTGGACGAGATTTGGCTTTTCCCGAGAGCTCAGGGCAGGAAGAACGGAAATGCCCCGGGATCCCACAGTACAAGCAGCAGCGCTCTCTCATCCGCCGGTCACGTTCGGACCGAGAGAGCCGTGTGCTGCCTACTTGCATCGGCTCCTCCCTTGATGCTGGAGGCGAGCTCGGGATAGCCAGGAGATGCTCGGGAGGCCTCGTCCCCAGAGCCGCTCTGCGCGCTGGTATTGGTGAAGCGGGGAAAACGCGTTCCCCGTGTCTCTCCCGGAGGCGGTTGTCCACCCGAATCGCTGCATCGATGAGCGTGTCCAGGTCCTCCTGCGCCTCCCGGGATGCCAGCTCGTCCTTGACACCCTCATTGAGGCCCTCCTGGAAGGCCGAGATGAGTGCCTCGCTGTTCCATCCAGACGCCACGGCGAGGGTGCGGAATGCGATGGCGTAGTCCGCCACGCTCTGTCCCCCCTGGTGGAGCCGGAGTAGCCGTGTCGACGCCTCCCTCCCACTGACTGAGTGGTCGAACACTCGGCGCATCTCCCCGGCAAAAGCCTGGTAGCTGGAGCAGGCCGGGGTTTGCTGATTCCAGATGGCTGTGGCCCAGGAGAGTGCTTTGCCGGTGAGTAGCGTAACAGATAATGAAATTGTTGCATGCAATGACGAAACCAAAGGAAATAGCTGTAGCTAAGTGTGCAGCACACAAAATGGACTCGTCAAGGGTCACACAAGGTAACAAAGTGGCTGATGAGGCTGCAAAAGCAGTTACAGGAGCAAACAAAGCAGGCAAGGTTCTTCTGGTCAAGTGGACTTGGAAGATAAAATCATGCTCAGAGATATGATTGCAATGCAAGAAGAGGCGTGGGCCATAGATAAACAATTATGGTTGGACCGAGGGGCCACACAAGATTCTGCTGGTACGTGGAGAAATCATGAAGGACTGATGGTAGCACCCCCCGACCTACAAGGTCTGATGATTCAGGAAGCACATGGGTTATCCCATGTGTCAAGGGGGAGGTAAGGAGAAAAATCCCAAAAGTGTATGGTTTTTGGGAACCGTATATGCTTGAGCAAATTGATTATGTCAAAGGCAGATATACAATCTGTCTTAAAAACAATGTTCGGAGGGGTGTGATGAGTCCACCCGGTCACATTCCAACTCCGACAGGTCCTATGCGTGAGTTAGTTGTGGATTTTGTTGACATGAATAAGATCAATAGGAGGTAAAAGATACACGTTAGTCGTCGTGGATAGATTTTCACGGTGGCCTGAGGCATGTCCAACCAAGCGTAAAGATGCTCTGTCAGTTGCCAAGCCAAGTTCTTGTGTCGTAAGGTCATAAGCAGGTGGGGACTTCCAGATCGAATATCCTCAGATAATGAGAAAGAGTTTGTGGATAGAACAGTAAAATTAATTCAGAAAAAAATTGGGAATTAAACAACGTTAAGGAGCTGTTTATCATCCACATCGCCAAGTTGTTTGTGAAAAAATGAATGGTGTGCTGAAAAAATCCCATTGTTAAAATTTGTCAACACACAGATCTGAATTGGTTAATCATATATTGGAATAATGTTAAAGTATACTGCAAAAGGGAAATTATTTTACTGTATTTGATGTTTGTGCAAGATACTGGCTGGTGATTCTTTCTTTCAGGACCAGTCAGAGGATGGCTTTCTCCAGAGATCCTAACAGCCTGATGGACTTGAACACTCAAACATGGACACACGAAAATGGAGGATGGAAATGGATGGCGGACCCTGAAAGAGGACATCATGATCAGGGGTGTCGAGTGAAATATCACCATCGTTGATTGTGTTAAAAAAGCAAGAGTTCAATACATACATAAGTGTCCTGAATGTTTTTATAATATTGGAGTTTGTTTATTACATTGTAACCTGTATTATTGATGAATATCCTGTACCCTACACTAGATATTTTTAGCAAGACATATTACTTTGATTTGCTATTGTTTTCTTTGAGTTGTCTGTAGTAGGAATGCAGACCGCAGACCCACGTCTGATGGAGTGTTGTTCGGGTGGGATTGTGTGTGAGTGTATGTGTTCTAAGCTAATGTGAGTGGGATAAAAATTTTGGGATGGCTGAGAAGCACGCTTGGGCAGAAGCGTGTGCGGTCTGTTGTGTGTTGTATGTGCTGAGTATGAGTTTTGGCACTGGGAGAGATAGGCGAGTCACGGCCGGATCAATCCAGGGGCGCAGCAGGCAGGGGATCAACCACGCAGACCCCCCCCCCCCCTGGACCCAACCGTGCCCCAGTGCGCCCACCTCCCCTACCTGGTGGCAGCCAACCTACAGCAATCAGCCAAGGGCGCAGAGCGGTGCGCCATGCACCTCTGCCATGTTGTGCAGCTCCGCGCCCTCATCAGGCCCCTGGCCAGCCCCCAGCCGCCGAGCATGCAGACTACAGAACAGGGGGCGTAAACTAAGATTGTATAGCTTTTTTCCCATGAGATGGCAGTGATTCAATCAAGTTTATTTTGACAGGCTCACTGTTACTGTAAAACAAACATCCTTCATCCTGTTTCACAATGACCTACTTCGGACGCAGGTTAGAATGAAGGAAAATAGGGAGGTACAATTAACTCAGGCCGGTTCTGAAGAAATAGCATACAGCTTTGTGCTAAAGGCATTTTAATGGGCAAGTTTTCATTGATTGCTTATTGATTTCAAATATTTTTATGAAGCTCTGCGCAATAAGGGATTTCATGCATTCAAATAAAAGCTGACTTTCTGTTATACACAGTCAACTTGTTAAAGCAGGACGTGGAATGACACGTGAGGTTGTCAAATCAGGACAGTGCTTAGAATCGGTGACCTGAATTCATTGAAGTGTGTCAGTGGACGAAGAGTAGAACTCAACTGAAGTAGGTTACACCAAGATATGAACTCGGATCACTGGATTCAAAGTCCAAAGTGCTAACCATTACACCATGGAACCTCTGACACCCAAATCTAGAATCATGCCACTAGACCAATGAGCCAAGCACAGCTGAAGTTGCCTCGAAAACCAGAACGGCAGCCTGAGTTGGATTGGTTGTAGGCAAATTCTAAGTCAGCTGTCCATGGCCTTGATCCAAGCTAGTATATCTTTTTTTTTTCTTGCATTCAAATAAAAGCCCACTTTCTGAAATACACCTTCAACTTGTTGATGTAGAGCATCAAATGACATGTGAGGTTGTCAAACAAGGCTTTTTTTGAACAATGCTTTCGTAGCTAATTTTAAGAATGTGTGACCCAAATTCATAGACGTGGTTTCATAGATGTGTCAGAAGACTTTCAGAGTGCGAAGGGAAGAACTGCACTGAAGAAGGTTCCACTGAGATTTGAACTTGGATCACTGGATTCAGCGTTGAAAGTGCTAACCGTAACAGCACCACGTCTGGGTTTGCCCAGTCCTTCTTGACAATGCAGAAGTTGAGCATCTCCCAGCAGCATATCAGGTAGATGGGAATGTCCCTCGGGCTTTGGTGAAGCCCTGGGGCGCTTAATGTGCTTGCTGCAGATATTGGCAAACAGGCAGTATCATAAAGAAAACACTCCAGGGTTCTCTGTTGGCAATGTCTCTAGGTGATATCACAATAATCATTAACTCAACTTCTGAACATTTCTTCAACAACTAGGCACATTTCAGAGAATGTCACATTTAAAAATGCTATGCGGATGATACTCAACTCTATCTGTCCATCCCGCCAGACGACCCTACTATCTCGACGCGGATCTCGGATTGTCTCGCTGACATATCCACATGGATGAAGGATTATCATCTTCAACTAAATCTGGCGAAAACGGAACTGCTGGTCTTCCCGGCCAAACAAGGTATTTATCACAACATTGATATTAAAATCGACTCTCTATCTCTTGTTCCTACCAAGGCTGCAAGGAATCTTGGTGTCATTATTGATGACCAACTGACATTCTCGGACCATGTTGCCGCAGTCTCCCGGTCCTGCCGCTTCGCACTACTCAACATCCGAAAAGTCAGACCGTACCTGACCCAATATGCCACTCAACTGCTGGTACAAACCTTGGTGATGTCCCGTCTCGACTACTGCAATGCCCTCTTAACAGGCTTGCCGGCCTGTGCGGTGAAGCCACTTCAGATGATACAGAATGCGGCGGCGCGACTGGTGTTCAACCAGCCAAAGAGGGCACATGTCACTCCGCTGCTCATCGAGCTCCACTGGTTACCTGTAGCCGCCCGCATCAAGTTCAAGTCTCTGATGCTGGCCTACAGAGTGATTGTTGGGAATGCTCCCGCCTACTTAAATGGTCTTGTAAGAGCACATGTTGCCCCCCGGATGCTGCGCTCGTCAAATGAGCGTCGCCTGGCTCTGCCGGCCATACAGCCACGGCAATCCAGGCTATTCTCATTTGTAGTTCCACGTTGGTGGAACGAGCTGCCAAAAATGACCAGAGCGGGGACCTCCCTCTCTGTCTTTAAGAAGCACCTGAAGACCCAGCTCTTCAGTGAGTACCTCCTGTCCTAATCTACAATTACTTTGCACCACCTTGCAGTATTTATTGTTACACCAATGTTGTTGTTACACTAATCTCTGTCGCAATGTAGCTGAATGTTATTCTCCCTTGTAAGTCGCTTTGGATAAAAGCGTCTGCCAAATGACTAAATGTAAATGTAAATGTAAATAAGAGCTAATCAAAATGATTCTGGTTATAAAGGGCACTCTATAATATCTGACAATAATTGTAATGATGGGGCTCAATATAAGGTACAGCGCTAACTTCAATCAATGTTTTTTTTTCCTACATTTCTTTTGATGGAATATCACTTTATATATAGCAGTTTCCTCGGGCACCAGTACAGGCATGGGTGGACCCGTTTTTAACTCATGCGGTGTAAGGTGGGTTATTCGGTTAGATTGCATGTGGTAAGTCATTAATGCCAATGCTTGTGCATCCACCCAATTCGGTTTAGTGCTTGCACATATCTTGTTTATTTTTGCCTTTAGTTTTCCAGTCACTTGTTCAACCACTCCCTGTGACTGCAGGTGATACACACAACCTAATCATTGTTTGACATGCAGCTGCTGTATCACTTGTTTTACTGTTTTCTGGATAAACGCTGAACCATTGTCTGAGCTAATCTCTGTCGGAATTCCAAACCTCGACAGGACTTCTCTTGTCAAATATGTGATCACAGTAAATGCACTCTGATCTTCTGCTTCTACCCAACTGTTGAATGGATCAATGACAACTAACATGTAACTTTTTCCCATTTACCTTCTTACCCATGTCTACATAGCTTAAGACCAGATGTCTGAATGGTCCCTTAGGTGTGGGAATGTGTCCTAATGGGGTAGTGATTGTTTTTCTTACTTTTTTTTGTACTTATCTCACATCATTTAGTGTAGTGTCATTTAGTGTTAGTGATAAGCAATCCTAACAACGCCGTTGGTGCCAACAACATCCCATGGGTTATACCTAACCCTGTGGGGGTGCGCATGTATTACACATGTTATCAACATATTTTGCTCATATACTCCAGGTTTTTCCTGCATGCGGACAACATCCTCTTCCGTAGGCGCAGCCTCAGTATAATCAATATTGCCTGGATTGCCCTACTGCTGTTCGAGGCTACTTTGGTAGCCTCATCTGCAGCATTGTTAATTTTTATAAGATAATCATTACCTTTTCCTGTGTGCCTGACATTTGATTATTGCCACTTTTAAGGCAGTAGCAATGCCAACATTAATCCCACACACTGATCACAATGCATTGTGAGGGACCCATCTGTTTTAATAAATCCTGTCATTTCGCATTCTGCTCCAAACAAATTACATACACCATGTGCATATGCAGAATCTGTGTATGTATTTTCCGTTTCGCTGTTCCTTCTTGACAGGCAGCTGTAAGAGCTCTCAACTCTTTTAATGGTGCTTAACTTGGCTGTGTACAATGAGAACATTGAATAACAACAAACGTGGCGATATACGACGCGATGCACTCATGGATATAAATATTTCCCTAAACTTACAA
Source organism: Zeus faber (assembly GCF_960531495.2). Lineage (NCBI taxonomy): Eukaryota > Metazoa > Chordata > Actinopteri > Zeiformes > Zeidae > Zeus > Zeus faber. The sequence continues at coordinate 22 of NW_028293179.1, read as the reverse complement.
CTTTGGGACTTTTTCTCCGTGG